>NW_006922561.1:69232-71096 GCF_000298275.1 Orycteropus afer afer
TACCTTGCTCCCGAAGACCTGGTCCCTCTCGGTAGGGTAACAAGGGAACGTGTTCAGTGCAGATCAGTGAGTAAGCACAAGCCCGCCTTGTTTCAGTACCTATGCTTAAACATACTTTAGGAGGCTAAAAGTCCAAGTTCAAAGTGCTAGGCTCTAGGGGCTGAATGAAAGCTCCTTCACCTTGGGCTTCAGCTCTGCTTCTTGCTCTCGGCCCATTGGAGCTAGAGGTGTTTCTTCACTCAGCTGCTGGCTGCTGAGGTTAATAAGCCCAAGGTTAACAAATAAAATGACACAGTCCCAATATTAGCACACAACATGGCAGGCCACTAGCGTAAGTCTAGAGACAGTCCCAAGATGTGCAGGAAACATGGCAGGCTGCTGACTGAAGACTTGGTTACATGCAGGGTCCAACCATGCCAAAAAGCTGCAGAGACCTTTCTCAAAGCTTCTCCTTATATACTGGAAATAGACCACATCCCTAAGACAGCTACTCAGCTGCTCCAGTAGATTCCACCATGGAGTTGATTACCAGTCTCATCATGGGGAATAACTATATCCAGCTGCCTAGCCACTCAAAACCAGGCCCCACAAGGACTGATTACTTTTTCCACAGAGGGTTTTCTGTGGCCCTGAACCTGCTTATGTGAGCAGTATTAAAAGCAGACCATCTGAAGATTTGGCATGGAAATGACATTTGCATGATGAAGAGGATAAAAAAGAAAGAATGCACTCAATATCCTTTTCAGACTATAACCAAGAAACTAGGCATTTCTGGTTAAGTCAATGCTAGATTATGGAATAACTACATAAAACAGTGAAAATAGTGTATGATTGTAGAAAACTTCATCCATTGACTAACAAATATTTGCTGAGTGTCTCCAATGTGCCAATCTGTTGTGTATGCTGGGAATACAGCAGTGACACAACGAAGAGATTCTTCCCCCCCCCCATGAAACTCACCGTCATCTTCTGATAGAGCTCTTTCTATATTTGAAACATGATCATCTATGTAATTAACATCATTATTAGACCATACATTTTTGAGTGGGGGTGTATGCCTTAATCATCTCTGTATTCTTAGCACCAAGTAGTTTGACTGACACATAGAACTCAAACCAAAAAAAATATTCGTTGGTAAGAACAATAATCCATAACCTAAGAGTGGGTACATAGATAGACACACAATCTGAACAAGTGTGGGAAGAATGGGATATACCCATGAATATGTAGAGGTTTGACAGAGGATACTTCCACTTATGTGTTTACATATGGTATAAATGTATCCATGAATGTAGTAGAGCATACAGGGGGCAAAGTTATGAAAACTTCTTAACTATAACCAAAAACCCTGAGGGAGTTAAGTTGATATGCCTGGGGACTCAGGACCATAGTCTTAGGAGACATCAAGTTCAATTGGCACAACATAGTTCACAAAGACAGTATTCTACATCCTACTTTGGTGAGTAGCAACTGATGTCTTAAAAGCTTGTGAGCAACCATCTAAGGTGCAACTATTGATTTTTCCCTGTCCGGAGCAAAAAGAGTGAAGAAAATAAAAGACACATGTAAATAATTAGTCCAAAGGATGAATGGGCCACAAGAACCTCAGCCTCCAGAATCCTGAGACCAGGAAAACTAGATGGTACCTGGCTACCATTACCAACTGCTCTGACAGGGATCATATTAGAAGATGCTAGATAGACTGGAAGAAAACTGGAACAAAACTCAAACTAATAACCAACATCCAAAAATCAGTTGGATTCCTCTACACTAGCAAAGAAATGGTGGAAAAAGAAATAAAGAAATCAATACCGTTTACAATAGCTACTGTGATAGTTGGAGCTGTGTGTCAACTTGGCTGGAC
>NW_006922561.1:71511-73428 GCF_000298275.1 Orycteropus afer afer
ATACGTTTGTGAGCCATTTTCCTAAGATCATTTTCTCTCTCTCTCTCTCTCTCTCTCTCTCTCTCTCTCTATATATATATATATATGCTTTGCTGGTTTTTGTGTTTCTCTAGAGAACCCAATCTAAGACAGCTATGAAAAAAATAAAATACTTGGGAAAAAATCTTACCAGGGACACAAAAGACCTGTACAAAGAAACTATAAGAGACTACTTCAACACACCATAAGAGATCTACATAAATGGAAGAACATACCATGCTCGTGGATAAGAAGATTGAACATTGTGAAAATGTCAGTTCTACCCAAAGCAACCTATACATTCAATGGAATTCCAATCCAGATCCCATCAACATTCTTTAAAGATATGGAAAAACCAATTACTAACTTTATATGGAAAGGAAAGAGACCTCAGATAAGCAAAGCACTATTGAAGAACAACAAAGTAAGAGGTCTAACACTGCTGGATCTCAAAACCTACTATACAGCCACAGTAGTCAAAACTGCCTGGTATTGGTATAATGACAGACACATAGACCAATGGAACAGAAGAACCCAGAAATAGATCCATCCATCTATGGTCAGCTGATTTTTGGAGGACATTATGCTGAGTGAAATAAGTCAATCACAGAAGGACAAATATTGTATTAGTGTGTTATTGTAAAAAGTCAAGGAAAGGTTTATATATGGAAGGAAATTTTCTTTGTTGGTTACTAGGGATGGGGCAACACAGATGGAATGTATCTTGAGTCCTGCCTTGCTGGAGAGTATAATTCAAATCACCACCCTTAGTTTCCTAGAGGGTATACCTACGAATCTCCTGGGAAGGTTCACCCTCCTCTTGCTCCAGTTTTGTGTTTTGGCTCATCCTCATCGCACCCCAAGGACACTCCGGACCTGGATGACTGAAAAGGTGCAACATTCCCCTTGTTACTCTTATACCCCACAAGCACTTGGTGAATGGAGGTTCAGCCATCCCCCACTCCCATCCACATTCTAGGCCTGCAGGAACTCCATCCCACTCTGTGTGCTTGGACAAAGCTGGGGTGCCCTGTCTTGCCCTCCTTCGATTTTTTTTTTCTCTTTCTTTTTTTTCTGGTTGTTAGTTTGCTTGTTTTTGTCTGTTTTAAAACTACTACTATTATTAATTAGTAATAGTAAAGCCAGGAATTTGGACAGAGGAGCAGTCAGCCGCAGTGATCCAGGTGAGGAGAGGGAACCAGGCACACCCAAAGAAGCAAGGTGGGAGAGTGGGAGAAAGGAGATTAAAAGGCCAGGAACCTGAACAGAAGAGGAGTAAGCCACAGGTACCCAGGTAAAGGTGGTACAAGAGGTTTCCAACAGAGAGACAAACTTGTCTATTGGTTTGTCCTACCATGGTGATGTGCTGATGTGAGTTTTGAGGCTGAGCCACTGGTGTTTCAAACCCAGCAGGATGCACATGGTGCGCAGGTATCAGCCCAGCGTACAGACTGAGACAGACTAGGAAGAAGGAAGAGGCCATCAACTTCTCAAAGAATTGGCCAGGGAAAACCTTATGAATAGCAAAGAAACACTGTCTAATACACTACCGCGCAACTTTATGAATAGTCTGGTTAGGTTAGAAGGCTCTCAAAATAGGACTGGGAAAGAGCTGCATCATCTGAGTAAACTTAGCCTTACCCATATGGATAAGGTAAAGCTTTCAAGACCTCCATTTACTGATGTGGCACCACTCAAATTGAAGAGAAACAGCCGCAAACATCCATTAATCATCAGAACATGGAATGTACAAAGTATGAATCTAGGAAAATTGGAAGTTGTCAAAAATGAAATGGAACGCATAAAGATTGATATCCTCGGCATTTGTGAGCTGAAATGGACTGGTTTTGGCCATTTTGAATCAGACAACCATGTGATCTACTATGCTGGGAATGACAG
>NW_006922561.1:75829-77417 GCF_000298275.1 Orycteropus afer afer
TTGCTTGGTTCTACAATCGATGCCAATGGAAGCAGCAGTGAGGACATTAGACGACATGTAGCAATGGGAAGGTCAAACGTGAAGGAACTGTTTCAGGTGTTGAGGAGCAAGGATGTCTTCTTGAGGACTAAGGTGTGCCTGACACAAGCCATAACATTTCCAATCACCTCATATACATGTGAGAGCTGGACAATGAATAAGGAAGACTGAAGAAGAGTTGATGCTTTTGAGTTGTGGCGCTGGCAAAGAATGCTGAAGGTACCACGGACTGCCAAAAGAACTAACAGATCTGTCCTGGAGGAGTGCAGCTGAGATGCTCCTTGGAAACAAGGATGGCCAGACTTCGTCTCACCTACTTTGGTCATGTTTTCAAAGAGGACCATTCCCTGTAGAAGGATGTCATGCTTCGTAGGGTGGAGGGTCGACGAAGGAGGGGAAGGCCTTCGACGAGATGGATTGACATGGTGGCTGCAACAATGGACTCAAGTATAGAAAGGATCATGGAGCTGGTGTGGTATCGGGCGGTGTTTTGTTCTGCTGTGGATAGGGTTGCTATGGGTCGAAAGCGACTCAATGGCACCTAACAACAACAACAACAATCACAACAAGGGTGGGAGGGAAGGGGAAGGAACACTGTTAGGTAGAGACAAGTATTGATTTGAGTGAAGGGAAGGGCAATGTACCAAATGTGAGTGATCAACATGGTGGCATTGAGGAACAGGAAGACAGAGAGGTACTTGGAAGGTGCAGACAACAAAGATGAACCCTTTTGCACATACAGTACTGTGTTGTCAGTGAAGGCAAACACTGATATATAGGTGGATAGATGGGTGGACAGGCTGAACTATTAGATATGTCTATGCAAGGGGGATTGTGTCCAAGACCATGTGTAGGGTCGGCAGACAATGTTTCTACAAGTGTATTGCTATGTTCTGTAAGAATTCCCAGGTATATAGTAGAGCTGACAAGGGACAAGGTCATAGTCACTTCATAGGCACAGCCAAGTACCCAGAGGGAGCGAGTAGTTGTTGGACCTGTGGGCTCGGGAACATAGTTGCAGGGGACATCAGGCTCAATTGGCATAACATACTACACAAAACATTGTTCCACCTCCTACTTTGGTGAGTAGCGACTAAGATATTAAAAGCTTGCAAGCAGCCATCTAGATGCAACGATGGGTCTCTCCTCATCCAGAGCAAAGAAGAATGAAGAAAACTAAAGATTCATGGAAACAATTAGTTCAAGTGACTGGTACACCATGTGATCCTCAGCCTATATGACTATGAGACCAGAAGAACTAGATGGTGCCTGGCTACCACTGTCAACCAGTTGGAGGAGGATCTGCTAGGAGATCCTGGATAGAGTGGGAGAACAATGTGGAACAAAACTCAAAATTATTTAAAAAAAGAAAAAAAAAAGGGGGGGACCAGGTTTGCTGATCTGATAAAGCCTGATGGAACCACTGAGACTTTAGCCCCTAGCCATCCTTCAGGTCTGGACATGAACCCATTCCTGTGGCTTACAGCCAAAAAAAAGACAGGCATATGAGGTGAACATTTATACTAGGTAGATACACTCCTTGGAGAGA
>NW_006922561.1:79577-115539 GCF_000298275.1 Orycteropus afer afer
AACTATGGGGAGGAAGTGGGAGGGGAGCTGCTGCATTGTAAATTTTGTTCAATGACATGAGACAAAGTATATGTGAACTGCTGTATGAAAAGTGAATTTACTCTGTAAATCTTCACCCAAATCCTAATAGAAAAAAAAAAAATTAATTAAAAAAAAAAAAGAATATGGCCCTTGGTCACCCTTTGCACTTGGTCCCATACCTGTATTTTCAGACAAACATAGACAAATTTGCAAGATGAACAATAACTCTAGGAAGGCAGACACTCCTTAGAAAAATCAACCATTAGAGATCTAAAGGACAGCATTTGTCCAAGGACCAAGTTCAGAAGGCAGGAAAGGTTAGAAGAGGAGGAGGAATGCAAACAAGAAACACAGGGAGAATGTGGAATTAGTGATGCTACATTGAGGAGACTGCAATCAATAATATGCACAAAATGTGTATGTATTGTTGAGTGAAACACTGAAGTACTCTGTAACCATTCACCCAAAACACAAGAAACTTTTTTTTAATTTGTTGACTGAATAAATGAAGTCATTTGCAATGACAATGGCATAACTCATGAAATTCATCCAAAATTATCATATTGTTAATTTAGTATGACTAAAACTTTATGAAACCAAAATCCATCTTATATATCCTGAAATGTAATACCAAAGAAAGTTTTTTGACTAATGACGTTATGTAGAAAACCAAAACTCCTTGTCATCCAATTTCAACTCATAGTGACCCTATATGACAGAGTAAACTGCCCCATAAGGTTTCTAAGTCTGTACATCTTTATGGAAGCAGGCTGCCACATCTTTCTCCTGCAGAGCACGTGGTGAGTTTGAATTACCAACCTTTTGGTTAGGAGCTGAGCACTTTAACCACTGCATCACCAGGGATCCTTTATGTAAGAAAAATATCCTTAAAAAGGATATATTCAGGTATGGATGGCCAAATGGGAATATACCCAGGACCATACACAGGTCTGGCAGACAATATTTCTGTATATTTGTATGTGTTATAAAAATGTCCATATGGAGACTTCTGGTAAGATGGAGGAGTAGGCAGACAAGCAACACAGACCCTCTTCAACAAAGAAAAAAAAACAATTGACAGAGATACAGGAGATAATCCTAGAGCCCTGAGCTTTAGGAACTATACAGATGTGGATTAGGCACCAACTAATGGAAAAACCTGAATGAAAACAGTGAGTACAGAGATGGTCAGAGCTGCAGACTGTGAGCTACTCTGACAGGACCAACAGCCTGAATATTTCCAAGTGTTGTTGGGACGTGAGAATTGACCTAAAGATCACCCCTCGTCACCAGGGGCTGCAGGGATGACTGTACTGGTGGCCTATGACAGGAAGGGAAACAGCAAGGAGGGAGACAACCTGAGCTGTTGACTTTCTGCTGTCTGGAGTGTGCAGCCATTTTGATTGTTTACATGTGGCAGCCATTTTGGATATTTAAAGTGATGAGGGTGCAGCCATTTTGAATGTTTATCAGCAACAGCCATTTTGGATATTTAAAGTGACTGAAGGAGCAGCCATTTTGTATCTTTATAAGTGGCAATAATTTTGGATTTTAAAGTGATAACATTCTTATTCAGATTCCAGGGACCTAAGAATAGACTGTTTGCCAGGGCCGGCAGGGACATCTAAGAGGCTGACAACAGGAAAGGGACAGATGGTGAGTGTATAAGTGCTGCCAACTAGTGAATAGAAGAGCACAGCACAGTACCCTGCTTGAGTAGATAACATACAAAGAAAACAAAAATTGTAGGAAAGTCACTCCAACATACAATCACCAATTAAATATAAACACAAAAACATCACAATGCCTTGGAGACAACAGAGCATCACAGTGCACACAAAGAAGCAACATAAAGCAGGGGAAACAAGGGACCAGGATACAGACCCAAAACATATCCCTGAGGAAGACACAGCATTGGAACTCCCTGATAAGGAATGCAAAAGAATTATATTTAGGTGTCTTCAAAGGATTGAGAGACAGACCAAGGAAAACACAAACAAAACCCTACAAGAATTTTGGAAGAAAATACAAGAACAAAATGACAAAATAAATGAAAAATTAGAAATGATTCTAAATCTACAGATAGAAATCCAGAAGATTAATACTAAATTGTCAGAAATAGATAACACATTGGAAGGGCAAAGGAGTAGAATTGATGCAATGGAAGACAGAATTAATGAGATTGAAGACAAATACCTGAATACTTCTTTGAAAAGGGATCAATCAGAAAAAAGATGCAAACAAAATGAAGAAAGCCTAAGGTTCATGTGGGATACCATCAAAAGGAATAACCTATGTATCATCAGAATTCCAGAACAGAAAGCGAAAAATAAAACCATGGAGAAAATTGTCCAAGATTTGTTGGAAGAGAACTTCTCTGGTATGATAAAAGATGAGAATATATCCATTCAGGAAGTCCAATGAACCCCAAACAGGATAGACCCCAAAAGAAAATCACCCAGACATATCATCATCAAACTCACCAAAACCAAAGACAAAGAAATAATCCTGAAAGCAGCATGAGAAAAAACAAAAAAGTTACCTACAAGGGGCAACCAATAAGACTAAGCTCGGATTTCTCGGCAGAAACAATGCAGGTGAGAAGACAATGGAATGATATATATAAAACACTGAAAGAGAGAAATTTCCAACCAAGAATCATGTACCCAGCAAAACTATCCCTTCAAATATGATGGTGGAATTAGGACATTTCAAGATATGCAGAAATTAAGGGAATTTGTTAAAACCAGACCAACCTTACAAGAGATGCTAAAGGGAGTCCTTTGGAGAGAGAAGCAACAACAGCCAACAATAACTGACCATTAACACATATGATGACATAACCCAGAACCAACCCAGCAATGGAAGTATCCAAAGTAAATAGGCCTACAAGATTGTAAACAGGGAACCAGTGACATCAATTGTTAAATGAGGACAACGACAAAACAAAAAGGGAAAAAACTGTGTCGTTACAGAACTTCTGGATGGTAGGGATGTCAAGACAACTACAAGATAAAACGGACTGTTCTAACCTAGGGAAGAAAACTATAAATCACAGGGTAACCTCAAAGAAAAATGATAAACCTTCACATCAAAATCAAAGAGCACAAATATTTAGCAAATGCTAAAACAATAGCAACATAGAAAGTGATAATACAATTCATAAACAAAACAAGCTCAGCATAGAAAATTATATAGAACAAAGAAATCAATACCACAAAAAAGCACATAACAAAAATGACAGCAACAAATTCATATTTGCTGATAATTACATATCTGGCAAGGGACTTATCTCTAAGATTTATAGAAAACTCCAACACCAAAGGAATTAACAATCCAATTGAAAAATGGGCAGAAGACATGGATAGGCACTTCACCAAGGAGGATATTCAGGTGGCCAGCTAATACATGAAGAGATGCTCACATTCATTGGCCATCAGAGAGATGCAAATCAAAACAACAATGAGATACTGTCTCACCCCAGCACCAATGGCAAGGTTCAACAAGACAGAAAATAACAAATACTGGTAGGAATGTGGAGAGATTGGGACTGGTGGGACTGTGAAGTGATACAACCACTGTGGAAAGCAATATGGCAATTCCTTAGAAAGCTGGAATTGGAGATACCATTTGACCCAGCAATCCCATTACTAGGTGTATATCCTAGAGTGATGAGAGCCAGGACAGGAATAGATAAATGCACACTCATGTTCATTGCAGGACTATTTACAATGGCAAAAAGATGGAAACAACCTATGTGCCCATCAATGGAAGAGTGGATGACCAAACTATGGTACACACACATAATGGAATGCTATGCAGCACTAAAGAATAATGTAGAGTCTGCAAAACACTGCATTGTTGTTGTTGTGTGACGTCGAGTCAGACCCGACTCATAGTGACCCCTCCTTGGGTTTCTGAGGCAGTATCGCTACGGAAGTAGATTGCCCAACCTTCCTTCCGAGGAGTGGCTGGTGGGTTTGAACCGCCAGCCTTCTGGTTAGAAGTCAAGTGCCTTAGGCACTATGCTACCAGAGCTCCCAACCTGGAGTACATTATGTTGAGTGAAATAAGTCAATCACAGAAGGAGAAATATAGTATTAGTTACTTATGGAGGGTCAAGGAAAGGTTTATATATGGAGGGAAACTTTCTTTGTTGGTTGCCAGGGGTGGGAGGGCAGAGGAGCGAACCCTGCAAAAATAAAATGCATGTCACTTTCATTTTGTGTGTTTTAGTTTTGTATTTGTATAATTTCACACAAATAATATTTCAATAAAATGCATTTAAAAAAATGTCCATATGCAGGAGGCAAAGTTAGGATAACTTCTTAGCCACGAATAAGCACCTTGAAGGAGTGGGTCACTGGGTCTATGGCTGGGAATTGTGGTCGTGGAGGACATCAAGCTCAATTGGCACAACATGGAATAAAAAAATATTGTTCTACATCTTCCTTGAGGGAGTAGTGACTGGTGAGAACCTCAACCTATATGACCCTGAGACCAGAAGAACTAGATGATGCCAGGCTACTGATGCCAACCACTTGGAGAGGCATCAGAATTGGAGATCCTAGATAGAGTGGGAGAAAAATGTGAAGTAAAACTCAAAATCATAAAAAAGTCCAGGTTTAATTGTCTGGACAGAATTGTGAAATCCTCGAGACTATAGGCCAAGTCACCCTTTGGGCCTAAAATTGAACTCACTCCCATGGCTTAACTCTCACCCAAACAATAGGCAGGCCCATGGGCTGAACACCTTATGTGATATAGGCCTTGAAACCCCTCAAATTTGTTCCTGCTCTGCCATCCTAAACTTCGTACCCCCTTTCTTTGGCTTCCCCTGCCTATACATTCCTGAGGCAGCCAGCTTGTAGCTGCTGATGCCAGTGCCTTATCAGGAAGGACAACCAACATAAAGAAACTTATTGTCAGCCAGAACATCTTGCAATACCTCCAGAAGCAGGGCTAACCACCTGTATTGGCCAGCAGCCAGACTAATCTGGCTAATCATGCAAGCCCCCTAGCATTGTAGTATGAATATTAGTGGGATGGGGGGGGGCGGGGAGTGTGGACCTCAGGAGACTTGACCAGCCAGTCACTACTGGATGCAGTACTGCCATTTTGTAAGATCTCCTAATAAATTAATTGTCTTTTAGAGTGACTTTGGGTTAGTTTTTTGGTCTCTCTGTGCAAAATTATTCTGAGGTATTTCTATTTAGCCTCTTGGGTTTGATCCCCTACACACCTACACCAGGGAGATGGACTCCTTAGCACAATCAGCCATGGGAGATCAGAAGGGCAGCATTTGCCCAGGAAGAGAGGTAGGAAGGCAGGAGTGTATAGGCAAGAAGGACACAGGGAAAGGTAACCACAAGGAGGAAGTGGGAGGTGTGCTGTTACACTGCAGGAAGTAAAACAAGTGTGACAAAACAAAATGTGTATGAATTATTGAATGTAAAATGAATCTGCTTCATAAAATTTCACCCAAAGTTTAAAAAAAAAACAAAAAAAAAACAATATATTCAGTGATTAGATAGAGCGCTGCCATGGAGCTGACTGACTCATCATGACCCTAAGTACTACAGAAGGAAACATTGCCTGGACCTGTGTCATCTTCATGATTACTGGCAGGTTCAAATCCATCTTTGCAGCCACTGTGCCAATCTATCTCACCTAGGGTTTCCCACACTCTTGTTGACCCTCTACCTCACCAAACATGTCCTTCTCTGACTGATACGTCCTGATCAAAGCAGGCAAGTTGGACCTTTTCTATTGTAATCCATAAGGTTGTCATTGACTGATTTTCTGAAGTAGATCCCCAAGCCTTTCCTCCTAGCCTGTCTTAGTCTGGAAGCTCTGCTGTCCACCATGGGTGACCCAACTGATATTTGAGATACCACCAGCATAGCTTCTAGCATCATAGCAACACAGAAGCCACCATAGTACAACAAAACTGACAGGCAGATGGTGGATTCAATGATTAGAGAGATTATTTTTGTTTGCTTCCATTATGACTTTTCCTTTGTGTCAACAATTTGGTACTAGAAGTTTTTTCTTTTCTTTTTTAATGAAACCTTTAAGTAGTAGATTAAGTCCAGCTGGCTTCAAATGGCACCTGAGGGAGGTCACAGGTGACCAGACTCCCAAGGGAATTCAGTTTGATTGGCACTGAAATTCCTGTACTTTTCTTGTGTGAGATATTCTATGCTCCTTGAGAATTATTATCATTTTTATGGAGGTAAAACTGACATAGCATGAAAACGACCATTTTAAAGTGAACAATTCAGTGGAATTTAAGCACATTCACAAGGTTGTACAACCACCTCCTTTATCTAGTTCCAAAACATTTTCATCACCCTGTATCTATTAAGCACTCAGCCTGTGATTTATTTAATCTTTAGTTCCACCTGGTAAGTACTAATCTTGTCAGCTCTATCATGTTGTTGTTATGTGCCGTCAAGTTGGTCCCGACTCATAGCGACCCCTCCTTGGGTTGCCGAGGCAGTATCACTACGAAGTAGATTGCCCAACCTTCCTTCTGAGGAGTGGCTAGTGGGTTTGAACCGCCAACCTTCTGGTTAGCAGTCAAGTGCCTTAGGCACTACGCTACCAGAACTCCCAGCTCTATCATAGAGAAATAGTATAAAAAGTACATTCCTCCAAAAAGTCTAAAAAATCTAAGAAATAATAGAGATTGCAGGGCCAGCCAGGGCACTCAGATAAGCATGGGTCTGTGATCCTGAGACTGATCCTCGTGAGCTCTACTGCTGACCAGATGGGCCCATCCTGCCCTCCAGCTGGGTCTCTCGAAAGACTTTAAACCTCTGAGAACGCTGCCTGGGGTGATCCTGGAAGACCAAAATATCAATTGACTTTCTAAACATATTCAAGATCTTCAGACTTAAGCCATTTTGAATTATCAGTAACCAAGAGATGAGGCAAGTGTTTAGTAAAAAGAACAGTGAAGACACAACACTCAAATACGGACTACTCACTGCAGTCGAGTTGGATCCGACTCATAGCGACCCATCCCTGGGTTTCTGAGGTGGTATCACTACAGAAGTAGATTGTCCAACCTTTCTTCTGAGGAGTGGTTGGTGGGTTTGAACCACCAGCCTTCTGGTTAGCAGTCAAATGCCTTAGGCACTGTGCCACTGTTGTTATTGTTGTTATGTGCCGTCGAGTTGGCCCCTCCGACTCATAGCGACCCCTCCTTGGGTTTCCGAGGCAGTATCACTATGGAAGTAGGATTGCCCAACCTTCCTTCTGAGACTAGAGCTACCCAAATATGCACAAGAAGGTGAAAAAAGCCACAAACACTATATCAGTTGCCATGGAGTTGATTCCAACATGGAAACCCCATGTGTGTCAGAGTAGAACTGTGCTCCATAGGGTTTTCAATGTTGTTGTTGTTGTTATGTGCCGTCGAGTCAAACCCAACTCATAGCGACCCCTCCTTGGGTTTCCGAGGCAGTATCACTACGGAAGTAGGATTGCCCAACCTTCCTTCCGAGGAGTGGCTGGTGGGTTTGAACCGCCAGCCGTCTGGTTAGCAGGCGAGTATCTTAGCCACTATGCTACCAGAGCTCCCAGGGTTTTCAATAGCTAATTAAAAAAAAATTAATCTCCAAGGCTACCTTAGGAAACACTTCTTTGTGTATCCAAACCATCAACCCTTTAGTTCACAGTTGAGTGTATTAACCATCTGCACCAACCAGGGACCACTAAACATTCCCCATGATGCAGAAACCACCTCTTCACAATCTTGGCTCTCTTGATGGGGCATGTGTGTGTTGCAAGAAGGGGCTCAAGTTTATTTAGGGGGAAGGACCTAGAGGCTTCCTGGGGAGAAAATACATCTTAAGGTAAGAGTTAGGAGGAACAGTTTAGCCCAGAAAAAGGTTGAGTCAGTAGAGGTTTGTGGTCTTTCTGATTCCAATGTTGTATTTGTCAGATTCCTCTCCCAGCCAAGATTCTCTCAGGGCTCATGTCTGGGTGGGGTAGGGTGGAGGCATGGTGCATAAAAAGCTGAAAAAGCTATTTAGCTAAAAGGAGGAGCTCTGGACTAGGCTAAGGCAGCTTATCCGTTCAACAAATACATGTGGAAAACAAGAAGGACTGGGCATCTGATAGTCAAGAAGGATATAATAGATAAGAGAGATATAGTCCTTGTCCCCAGGAAGTTAACAGTCTAGAAGCAGATATTAAAAACCACCAAAAAAAAAAAAAAGAAAACCAAACCCACTGCTATTGAGCCTATTCTGATTCATACTGACATTTTAGGACAGAGTAGAATTGTCCCATAGGGTTACCAAGGCTGTAAATCTTTATATAAGCAGACTGCCTCATCTTTCTCCCAGGAAGCAGCTAGTGGGTTCAAACCATCAGCCTTTTGGTTAGTAGCTGAATGTTTTAACCACTATGCCTGTAGAGCTCCTTATATGACAGATCTACATAAATATTGATAGTTAGGTGCCACGGCATAAGTTCTGACTCATGGGGACCTTGTATATAAAGAATGAAACATTGCTTGGTCCTGCACCACCCTCAAAATAGTAGGTATGTTTGAACCTATTGTTGCAGCAATTGTGTTAGTCCATCTCATTGAAGGTGTCTCTTTTTTTCTGGCCCTCTACTTTACTAAGTACATGATGTTCTTCTTGAGCAATTTGTCCCTCCTGATGACATGTTTGAAATAAGGGAAACAAACTCTCCCCATGCTCACTTCTAAGGAGCATTATGGCTGTACTTCTTCCCAGACAGACTTGTTCATTCTTCTGGCAGTTTATGGTATTCAACACCACAATTTGAATTCATCAATTGTTCTTTGGTCTTCCTTTTGCATCATGCACCTTTTGCATGCATATGAGGCAACGGAAAAATAACATAGTTTGAGTTAGGTGCACGTTAGTCATCAAAATGACATCTTTGCTTTTTACACTTTAAAGAGGTCTTTTACAATAGATTTGCCCGATGCACTACATCATTTGATTTCCTGACTGCTGTTTCCACAGGCATTGATTATTTATCCAAGAAAAATGAAATCCTTGACAACTTCAATTTCCTTGCCCCTTATCATGATGCTGTTGGTCTAGTTGTATGGATTTTCATTTTCTTTATGTTCAGATATACTCCACACTGAAGACTGTGTAGTCTTTACCTACATCAGTAAGTGCTTTACATCACCTTCACTTTCAGAAAGCAAAGTTGTGTTATCTGCATATCTCAGGTTGTTAATGGGTTTTCCTCCAATCCTCATGTCTCATTCTTTTCAGATTATTTGCTTAGCATATAGATTAAGGTGAAAGAATATAATTCTACTGCACATCTTTTTCAATTTTAAACCACACAGTATCCTCTTTTCCAGTTTGAATAACTGCCTCTCGATCCATTTACAGGTTCCACATGAGCACACTGAGTTCTGAAATGCCCATTCTTTGCAATGTTATTCATACATAATTTGTTATGATCTACACAGTCTAATTCCTTTGCTTGGTCAATCAAACACAGCTAAACATCTTTCCAGCATTCTCTACTTTAGACCAAGATCCATCTGATATCAGCAATAATATCCCTTGTTCCATGTCCTCTTCTGAATCCAATTTGAACTTCTGGTAGTTCCTTGTCAATGGATGGCTGCACTCATTTTTAAATTATCTTCAGCAAAATTTTACTTGCTTATAATATTAATGATTTTATTTTATAATCTCCACAATCTATTTGATCACCTTTCTTTGGAATGGGTACAGATACAGATCTCTTCCAGTCAGACAGCCAGGTAGCTATCTTCCAAATTTCTTACCATAGACAAGTAAATGCTTCCAGTTTGTGTGTTTGTTGAAGTACACAACAACTGGTATTATATTCATTCCTGGAGCCTCATTTCTCACCAATGCTTTAACTGTGGATTATATCTTCCTTCAGTGCTATTGGTTCTTGATCATTTTAATCTTTTCTTTCTTTCCTATCTTTTAAATATCTTTCTTCATGTATGATGTCATCCCACATCTCTTCTGGTCTTGGTCATCAATGTTCAGTGCATCATATCCATTCTTGAGATGGTCTCTAAATTCAGATAGGATGTATTCAAGATCATATTTGGGCTCTCTTAGCCTTGCTTTGATTTTCTTAAGCTTCAACTTGAACTTTCATACAACCAATTGATAGTCTGTTCTGCAGTCAGTCCCTGGCTTTGTCTTGACTGGTAACACTGAGCTTCTCCTTCATCTCTTTCCATAGATATGTTGTTGTTGTTATGTGCCATCGAGTCGGACCTGACTCATAGTGACCCCTCCTTGGGTTGCCGAGGCAGTATCACTAAGGAAGTAGATTGCCCAACCTTCCTTCCTATGAGTGGCTGGTGGATTTGAACCACCAGCCTTCTGGGTAGCAGTCAAGTGCCTTAGGCACTATGCTACCAGAGCTCCTTTTCCATAGATATAGTCAAATCAATTCCTGTGTAAATCATCTGGCAATGTCCATGTATAGAGTCCATGTAAAAAGTCATTTGTGTTACTGAAAAAAAGTTATTTCCAATTAATAAGACACTGGTCTTGCAGATTTCTATTATGGGATCTTTGGAACTGTTCCTATCACCAAGGCCATAATTTTCAATTACTGATCCTTCTTTGTTTGTAACTTTTGCATTCCAATCACCAGTAATTATCAATGCACCCTGATTGCATACTTGATCAATTTCAGGCTGTATTTGTTCATAAATATCTTCAGGGTCTTCATCTTTGGCATTTGTGGTTGGTATATAAATTTGAGTAATACTCATATTAACTAGTCTTCCTTGTAGGCATATAGATATTAACTCAACACTTACAGCATTATACATCAGCATAGATCTTGGAATGTTCTTTTTGACTATGAATGCAATACTGTTCCTCTTATTCATTCCTGACATAGTAGACCATATGATTGTTGGATTAAAAATATGGCCAGTGCCAGTCCATTTCAGCTCACTAACATCTAGGATATTGATCTTCAAGTGTTTTTTGTTTTTTTTTTTTTTTTTTTGACAACTTACAATTTTCCTTGATTCATACTTCATACATTCCACATTCTGATTATTAATGTTTACAGCTGTTGCTTCTCATGTTGACTTGTGCCTTATTAGCAAATGAAGGTTCAGAAGGCTTTATTTCATCCACATTATTAAGGTTGACTCTATCCTGAAGAGGCAGCTTTTTCCTAGTAATATTTTGAATACCTTCCAACCTGAGGAGGTCATCTTCTAACACCATATTGGATAATATTCTGTTGTTATTCATAAGCTTTTCATTGGCTAATTTTCTGAAGCAGATTGCCAGGCCTTCGTCCTTGTCTTTCTTAGTCTGGAAACTCCACTGAAACCTGTCCCGGATGAGTGATCCTATTGGTATTTGAGATATCAGTAGCATAGCTTCCAGCATCACAGCAATATGCAACCCACCAGAGTACAACAAACTGACAGTCTGGAGTACTGGTTACAGTTGTAATAAATGCTACAAAGAAATAGTTCAGCAGGCAATGACAATATTTAAAAGAGGAATCTAAGTTGGCCTGGAAGGACAGGGAGGGCTTCCCTGAGGAAACAACATTTCAGCTAACACCTGAAAAATAAGTAGTTGGAAAGGCAAGAGGGTGGGCGGCAGTAGGGGCAGCATGTGTAAACATTTTGAGGTGGGAAGAGCTTGAGCTTGAGGCCAGTAGGCTCAAGTAAGCGGCTGGAAGTGTAAGCAGCAGGATACAGTGTACAAATCAGCTGGCTACAAGTATGTTTAGCCACAGGCAGGGCAGAAAAGCCCTCAATTATATTGTTGTTGTTGTTGTTAGCTGACGTCAAGTTGGCTCCTGATGTATGGCAATCCCATGTGTTACAGAGTAGAACTGAGCTTTATAGGGTTTTCTTGGCCATGATCGTCAAAAAAAAAAAAAAAACCAACAGATTACCAGACCTTTCTTTCATCCATCCACTGGGTGGATGTGAACCTCCAACCTTTCAGTTGGTAGCCAAATGCAAACCATTTGTACAAACCAGGAGCTCCTCTCTTACATAAATAATCAAAAATGGCCTTAATGTACTAGTACCAAGTGCTTCCTTCTTCATAGCAAGCTATGCCCATTAGCTCAAAAAAGCCTGCTGGTGCCAAATTCAAATTTGTAAAAGTATCCAATTGTTTTAAAAATAGCTCAAAATCAGCAGATTTTAGCCCTGGTGGCGTAGTGCCTAAGGCATTTGATTGCTAATCACAAGGCTGGCGGTTCAAACACACCAGCCACTCCTTGGAAGGAAGATGAGGCAATCTTCTTTCGTCATGATACTGCCTCGGAAACCCAAGGAGGGATCGCTAAGAGTCAGATCTGACTCGATGGCAGTGAGTTTGGTTTGGTTTGGTTTTGAGAGCTCTGGTGGCACAGTAGTTAGAGTGTTGACTGCTAACCAAAAGGTCAGTTGTTTGAACCCACTAGCCACTTTGTGGGAGAAAGGTGAGGTAGTCTGTTTCCACAAAGATTTGCAGACTTTGAAACCCTATGGGACAGTTTTACCCTGTCCTATATGAGTCGGGGCCGACTCGATGGCACATAACAACAACAACAACATAGGAACATTATGAGTCAGAATCAACTTGATAGCACTGGGTTTCATTTGGTTTTGGTTAAAGTCTGCCTGCTTTACATACCCCAGGAAACCTTACTCAACATCTGCTAGCCACAGATAAGATAAAATCTTGTGGTTATAAGGACCCTGAGGTACTGCTGCCTTCCAAGCTCTCTGAACCAGGAGGACATGGCCTTGGGACACGTAAGTCTCTACCATCCTTCTCCTTTTATCTGTGGTTTTTCCTGCTCTCTTTCCCTTCTGGTAGCTCCCTGTGCATCTTGCCTCTGGAAGACCTCCTGCTGTGGGGGACCACCCCCTGAATGCAGCTGTTGGCCCAGTAAATACCTGGTTGTACAACCTTGCTATCTTGTGGCTATATCCTTTTCCTTGATCTGCCCTCAATCCTCCCAAACTCACTACGCCCTCCCAGTTAGAAGGCTGTAGAGTATGAACTGAACTGAGCCTTGAAGGGCTAGGTAAACAGATTTGGTATGGCCCCTTTCTATTCTAGCTAAATGTACTAGGCTACTAATTTGGCCAAGCCACACACTTTGGGTGTCATACAACACTGGTAAATGTCTTCTGGAAACTCTAGTAGTAGTTATTCTAGAATCTAAATCAAGTCCCATACTAGAAGCTAAAATTGACACATGTATGGCTGGAGGGCCAGAGTGTTGCCTTGTTAACAAGTTTGTTTGGCTCAATTTAGAGGCACATGAGTCTGTACATCTGCACAGGAAACCTCTCACAACATTAACTCTTCTGATGTAGGATGGGTGTGACCACTTCTGTGTTTTCCCTGCAGGAATGCTTCAGCACAAATGAGCAGCCACAAGTCATAAATCTCTTAGCTGTATCAGGGCTAGATTTCCTGCCAGATATTTACTAATGTAGAGCTATGACAGGTGGGGATAGCACTAGTCATCCTTAGCTCCAGGAGGCCAGGAAATTTGTCCATCTTGTTTAGAAGAGTATTCTGGCACCTGACACAGTATATGCTGCATGGTAGAGAGTTAATAGATATCTCAGTAATGAATGAGTGAAGGTAGGGCTTTATATCATTCATATATATATATAAAGTATATTTATAAAAAAAATTAGGGTGAAAGTAAATGTATCCAATTATTCACTTTTTAATGGTGGGGTTACAAACAGTTATTATTTTATTCTGTTGCACTTCTGCCCATGACCAGGATAATATACTACACTGTAAATTTTATATGTAATTAAGGAAACAGCTGAAATATTTGAGATTTAAAAATGTAATTAGTGTTTTCAAAGGCAGATGAAAGTTTACCAAAATTGGCCATATTCTGGGCCATAGAGTATAAACAAATATCAAAAGACTGAAATCATACAGAACATGTTCTCTGATCACAGTGGAATTAAGCTAGAAATAAATGTACCTTCCCCTCACTTATCGACTATCTTATTATCCAACATTTTGCATTTATGACAATAGTTGTTGTTGTTGTTGTTATGTGCCGTCAAGTCAAGCCTGACTCATAGCGACCCCTCCTTGGGTTTCCAAGGCGGTATCACTACAGAAGTAGATTGCCCAACCTTCCTTCCGAGGAGTGGCTGGTGGGTTTGAACCGCCAGCCTTCTGGTTAGCAGTCAAGTGCCTTAGGCACTACTAAAAAATCTATAATCTAACTATTTTGCACATTTATGAAGTATGCCTGGCAGAAACACACTCTGACGTGTGAGGTGAGAGTAACATTGGGTATCGTGGTTAAGGTTTTGTGTTAACATGCCTCAGCTATGATTCCCAGTGGTTTGGTAGTTACATAATGAGATAATGTGGCAGTTATACAATGCTGTCGGCATCTTCCAACTTGTGATCTGATGTGGTCATCCTCCATTTTTGCATAACGCCAGTTTTGCATAACAACCTGGTCTTTGGAACCTAAGTAACTACGTCAATAAGTAAGGAGAGGGTGTAATAAAAAGATAATTAAAAAATCATGAAATGTTTGGAAATTAAGTCATACACTTCTAAATAACCTATGCATCTAAGAAAAAAAACTACAATAAAAATTGAAAACCATTTTGGATGACAAATAGTATTTTATTTGTAAGTACACACACATAACATCAAACTATGATGCAGCTTAGGTTGTATTTAGAGGACTATTTCTAGCTTTAAACAAATATATTAGAAAAAAAGGCCAAAAACCAGTGCTGAAAGTACACATTTCAAGAAGCTAGAAAAGAACACCAAATTAAACCCAAAGGAAGTGTTAGGGTGAATCATATGAAACAAGCTGACTCAATCATTTCTTAACCTACAGAAACAGAAGTTTCATATGGTTCAGTCTAATGGAAGGAAGTAATAAAGATAAGAGCAGAATTTAGTGAAATAGAAAAATAAAAACAGAACAAATCAAAACCAAAAGTGGGTTCATCATGAAGACTAATATTGTGGTGCTCAAAGTATAGTCTGCGGACCCCTGAAGATCTTTGAATTCTTTTCATGGGTTTCACTGGGAAAAAACAAACAAACAAAAAAAAAAACTCACCACCATGGAGTCAATTCTGACTCATGCGACCCCTCCTTGGTTTTCTGAGGTGGTATCTCTATGGAAATAGATTGCCCAGTCTTCCTTCCAAGGAGTAGCTGGTGGGTTTGAACCGCCAGCTTTCTGGTTAGCAGTAAAACGCCTCAGGCACTACACCACCAGAGCTCCCTTATGGGGTTCACAGGGTCAAACTTATTTTCATACTAATAGCGAGATATTATGTTCCTTTTTCATTCCTATTCTCTCACAAGTATATAATGGAATTTTCTAGTAACTACATGACAGATGATATTACAGCACATTGAAAGCAAAAAAATAGATATGTGAATCTAGCTGTCTTCTATTAAGCCTGATATTAGAGAGATTTAAATGTAAAACAATGCCACTCCAATACTATTTTGTTTTGAAAACTACATCTATTTTCATTAAAACAGTTTCATCAAAATGTTATTTTATGTTAAAATTTAATGTTTTTAATGAATTAATAAATATTTTTAAATTTCCTCATATTAATTCCTAATATGGAAAATATTGATACATATAAAGTATACAAATCAAAGCTCTTTGCCTCAGAAACCCAAGCAGGGATTGCTATGAGTTGGATCTGATTCGACGGCAGTGAGTTTGGTTTGGCTTTTTGGTTTAAAGGGTCCTAAAGCCAAAAATCATCGGATTAATAAAATAGATTTAACACTGCTGAGATTGATCAGGAAAAAATTCTAAAAAGCATAAATCTTAATGTCAGTAATAAAAAGCAAAGATCACTACAGATCGTATAGACATCGAAAAAGATAATAAGATATTATGAACACCTTTATGTTAATTTATCTGAAATTTTAATTAATTTGCATATTTCTAGAAAAAGAAAACTTCTCAAAATTGACACAAGAAGAAATAGAAAATATGAACAAATAATTCTATATGTATTTAAACACTTAATCTGTAATTAAAAACTTTGGTGAATCCTACCAAATAATTAAAAAAAAAAATCAATCTTATATTAATTCTTCACAGCAGAAAAGAAAGAAAAACTTCCCAACTTTTTTAAGACCAGAACATACTTGGTGGCAAAACCTGACAATGATAATATAAGAAAGGGAAACTATAGGCCAATCTCTTCTATGATAGATGCAAAAATCCAAAACAAAATATTAGCAAACTTAATCCAGTGGTGTAAAATGGCTAATAACACAAACAAGATGAGTCTATTCCAGAAATGCAATGTTGGTTTAGTATTTTAAAATCAATGTAATTCATTGTATTATCAACATAAAAGGCAACGATTATATGCTTAACTCAATAGATACAGAAGCATCAATAATAAAAAAAATCAACAATTATTCATAATATAAAAATAAAATAACAACAACCTCTTAAAAGATTAAGTAGAGAAGGGAACTTCATCACCCTGAAAAGGGGTATTTATAAAATACTTACAGCACACATCATGCTTAATTTAAAATACTGAAAATATTCCTCTTGAGATTGGAAATGAGTCAAGGATACCCACTACCACAACTTTTATTCATTGTTGTTTTGAAGTTTCTAGCCAGTGTAACAAGTCAAGGAAAACATTTAAGAGATATAAGGATTGGAATGAAAGAAATATTATACAACTACCATTATTCACAGATAATATGATTATATGTATAAAACCCAAAAGAATATTTAGAGAAACTGTTAGCACTGTTATTTTTTCATATAATTTTACTCCTGTGTATGTGCTGAATGTTGTTGTTGTTATGTGCCATCAAGTTGGCCCCGACTCATAGCAACCCCTCCTTGGGTTTCTGAGGCAGTATCACTACAGAAGTAGGATTGCCCAACCTTCCTTCTGAAGAGTGGCTGGTGGGTTTGAACCGCCAGCCTTCTGGTTAGCAGTCAAGTGCCTTAGGCACTATGCTACCAGAGCTCCTATGTGCTGAATATAAATGTATAAATATGTGCACCAAAAGACATTTACAAATGTTTTTAGCAGCACTGTTTATAATAGCCTGAAACTGGAAATAATCCAAATGTCCATCAACAATGTAATGGAAAAGATATTGATGTATATTCATGTAATGTAACGCTATACAGCAACAAAAAAAGAACAAATCAATGATTGATACAACAACATGGAGAATCTCAAGAGCATTATGTTGATTGAAAGAAGCCAGACACGAGAAGCAAATGTTATATGATAACATTTACATGATATTCACAAACAAAATTAGTTTATGGTGTTAAAAGTAAGAAAAGTAACTACCATAAAGAAAGCAAGGAGAGTGACCAGGAAGAGTACAAGAGGGGATTTTTAAGGTTCTAAAGCCAGTTGTCATTGAATCAATTCCAACTCATGGTGACCTCATGTGTGTCAGAGTAGAACTGTACACAGTATCTTCAGGTAGAATGCCAGGCCTTTCTTGTGAGGCACTTCTGGACTCAAACTTGCAACCTTTTGTTTAGCAGCTGAGTAAATTGTATCATCATCCAGGAACTCCTCTGAGATTCTATTAATGTCTTCTTTCTTGATCTAGGTATATTTTACATGGATATGTTCACTGTGTGAAAATTCATCAAACTATGCACTTAGGAATTCTGTACTTTTCTGTATATTATACACATTCAATACTTTAATAAAATAATTAATAAAGATATTTGTTAATTTGTACAAGATTTTGAAGGAAATTTCCTTTTTTTACTTGTACAGGCAAATAAATGACTGTTGAACATGAAGGCTTAGAGTATTCCAGGGCTGTTACAAATATATTTTTTATTTAAATCAAGCCATGCCAAAAGAATGACAAGATAATATAGGAGCCCTGGTGGCATAGTGATTGAAATGTTTGACTGCTAACAAAAAGGCTGGCAGTTTGAACTCACCAACCTCTCTGCAGGAATGGTTAGATAATTCTGTTCAACATTATTCTGGAATAGAGAAAAACTTAAAATCTTATCATTTTGTTTCAGTGTTGGAAACTTTGATAAAAATGTATGCATTACACTGATTAAGATGATTAAGATGACCATTATTAGAAAAATGGAAATTAACAAGTATTGGTGAGCATGTGGAGAAATTAGAACTCTCTTGCACTGCTAGTGGGAATGTGAAATGGTGTAGCCACTATGGAAAACAGTTTGAGGGTTCTTCAAAAAGTTTGTCATACCAAAAAAAAAAAAAGGAAGGCAGTTGTCACAAGTCAATTCTGAATTCTAGCAAGCCATGTGTTTCAGAGTAGAACTGTGTTCCGTAGGGTTTTCAATGGCTATGACATTTCAGGAGAAGATCCCCAGGCTTCTCTTTTGAGACATCTCTGGATAGATTCAAACCATCAACCTTTTGGTTAGTAACCAAGCACTGAGCCATTCTCACCTCTAGAATTGTCATATGACTGAGAAATTCTACTTTTAGGTATATATTCAAGAGACTTAAAAGCAGGGACTCAAACACATACATATATTCCAATGTTCATTGTAGTATTATGACAGCCCAAAGGTGGAAACAACACAAGTGTCTATTAGCTGCTGAATGGATAATCAAATGTGGTATATCCATATAACAAAACCAAACTCACTGCTGTCATGTCGGATCCGACTCATAGCGACCCCTCCTTGGGTTTCTGAGGCAGTATCACTACGGAAGTACATCGCCTGACCTGCCTTCTGAAGAGTGGCTGGTGGGTTTGAACCGTCAACCTTCTGGTTAGCAGTCAAATGCCTTAGGCACTATGCTACCAGAACTCCCAGTATAGTCATATAATGGATTATTATTCAGCCATAAAGGAAAATGAAATTCTGATACACGCCATGTCTTGGATAAACCTTGAAAGCATTATCCCACTTATATGAAATATCCAGAATAGGCAAATGGATAGAGATAAAAATTTATTGGTGGTTATTAGAGGAAGATAGGGGAAGGAAATGAAAGTTATTGCTGAAGGAGTACTGAGTTCCTGTTTGGGGTAATATTAAAGTTTTAGAAATAGATAATGGAGATGGTAGTACAACATGATGAAAGTAAGTAATGTCACTGAATTGCACACTTAGAAATGGCTAATATAGCAAACTTTTTGTTATATAGGAAGATATTGCAGGTTCAGTTTTAGACCACTGTAATAAAGCATACATTGCAATAAAGAAAATTACATGAATTTTTTGGTTTCCCAGTGCATATAAAAGTTATGTTTACACTATACTGTAGTCTATTAAATGGGCAATAGCATTATTAACAACTTTGAAATATTGTGAGAATTACCAAAACACAACACAAAGACATAAGTGATTACATGCTGTTGGAAAACTGGTGCCAACAGACTTGCACAATGCAGGATTGCCACAAACCTTCAATTTGTAAAAAACGCATTATCTGTGAAGGACAATACGTCGAAGTGCAGTAAAATGAGGTATGTCTGTAAATAGTTTCCCCCAATAAAATAAAAATTTTTTTAAATGTGAGCATTTTTTAGGAAATAATGATACAAATAATTACAAAAGTAATATTTCACTAACAGTCTATTTTAGGGTTATCTAAAATATATTAGAAACCTGGGAAAAATTGAACCTCAGATTAAAAAGTCTTCCTGTCCTAATAAAAATATGTCATGGGTAACTGCAAAGTAAGCCAGGCATAATGTTAGATAAGATCAGTAAAGTCCAAGAAAAGGTACGTAAGAAACAATATGGAGCAGGGAGGGGGTAGGAATTACAGAAACATCTTTCAAGAGACACAAAATCTAGGAAAGGCTGCAGTTCAAACCCACTAGAAGCTTCATTGGAAAAGACATGGTGGTCTACTCCTATAAGACTACAGCTTTAGGAACCTTACTAGGGAGTTCTCCTCCATCATACAGGGTCGCTATGAGTCAGATCAAAAAGACTTTTTTAAAAAACCAAACAAATGAATCTGATAAGGAGCTCAGATGGAAAGCCATTGTTCTTCAGGATAAAAACTGAACTACTTAACATGCTAGTCAATGCCTCTCATGATTATTCTACTCCTATTTCTTTCAACTCCACCACATTCTTCCTGCACTGGACCCACACAGGGCCGCTCCACCTTTGGAATGCACCTCCTTCTTCATGTCTCTGAGCCTTTTCATGGGGTGTTTCTTCTGCCTTCAGGTCATCTCTCCCTTCTCCACTTGTTCAGCTTCTGCTCATCTTTAAAGCACCAGCTAAAATGTCCCTACTTCTGTGGTGTCCTACAAACTTCTCTCCACACTTGTGCAAACATACCACTGTTCTCAAACTTATCTTGCAAGGATTCTACATCCTCTTTACATATTAGGTTCTGCCACTAGCCTGAGCAGCACTGATCAGCTTCTTTAAGTCATAATAGGGAGCTCTGGTAGCATAGTACCTAAGGCACTTGACTGCTAATCAGAAGGCTGGTGGTTCAAACCCACTGGCCACTCCTCGGAAGGAAGATGGGGCAATCTACTTCCATAGTGATACTGCCTAGGAAACCCAAGGAGGGGTCACTATGAGTCGGGTCCAACTCCACGGCACATGACAACAACAACAACAACATCTTTTGATAAACATAAGTATCTTATCTTTAACCCTACCCATGACTCTGAGACTCCTTGTATCTTCTGCATATTACTTCAATTCCAAATTTCTGCTTAGCTTTACTTTCTATATTCATATTATGAAATAATGTGCTTTCATTTTCCAGATAAAACTTAATATTGTAACATTCAATATCTTTTTTTCTTTAACTTTTTATTGTGATTTGGGTGAAAGCACATTAACAAAGCAAACTGGTTTTCCACTCAGCAATTTACACACATTTTGTTTTGTGACATTGATTGCAATCCCCACAGTGTAACAGCATTCTTCCCACTTCCTCCCTGTGGTTATCCTTTCCATTCATTCTTCTTTCCTATCCCTTTCTGTCTTCGGGGTTTTATCCCTGAGCAAATGCTGCCCTTTTGATCTTGTGGGGTTGATTGCTATAATTGGTATGTACCTCCTTTGTGTCCACCTTATCAGCTTGTCTATTGTTTGCTACGATGAACATGGGTGTGCATATATCGGTATGTGTCACAGCTCTTATTTCTCTAGGATGTATACCTATAGTGGGATTGCTGGTCATCTGGTATTTCTATTTCTAACTTTTTTAGAGGATGTGGAACAAAGGATATCATTGCTTGTGTCAGATGGATCTTGCTGGAAAGCAAAGAATACCAGAAAAATGTTTACCTGTGTTTTATTTACTATGCAAAGGCAATCATCTGTGTGGATCATGAGAAATTATGGATAACATTGCAAAGAATGGGAATTCCAGAACACTTAATCGTGCTCATGAGGAACCAGTACATAGACTAAGATGCAGTCATTTGAACACAACATGGGAAAACTGCATGGTTTAAAATCAGGGAGGGCATGCATCAAGGTTGTATCCTTTGACCACACTTACTGAATCTGTATGTTGAACAAATAATCTGAGAAGCTGGACTATATGAAGAAGAATGCAGAATCATGAATGAAACACCATATGTTTTCCACAGTGGTTTCGCCATTTTACAGTCCCACTGTGAGCACATAAGGATTCCAATCTTTCTGTACCCTCAACAGCATTTATTGTTTTCTGTTTCCTTTAACTTTTATATTAATGTAGGAGTGAGACAGTATCTCATTTTTGTTTTATGGCGGATGATCATGATCGTTTCTTCATGTGTTTGACAGCCACCTGAATGTTTTCTTTGATGAAGTGTCTGTTCATGTCCTCTGCCCATTTTTTAATTGGACTGTTTGTCTTTCTAGGAGCTCTGGTGGCATAGTGCCTAAGGCTTTTGACTGCTAACCAGAAGGCTGGTGGTTCAAACCCACCAGCCACTCCTCAGAAGAAGATTGGGCAATCTACTTCTGTAGAGATACCACCTCAGAAACCCAAGGAGGGGTTGCTATTAGTCAAATCGACTCAATGGCCATGAGTTTGGTTTTCTTTTTATTTGCGGGGCAGGAACTCTGGTTTTGGTATCAAGGTTATGCTTGCTTCATAGAATGAGTTCAGGAGTATTTGATACTTTTCTGTGTTCTCGAATAGTTTGAGCAGAATTGGTCTTAGCTCTTCTCTGAATGTGTCATAGAATTTGCAAGTGAAGCTCTCTGGGCAAGGACTTTTTGTTTGGAGTTCTTTTTTTTAAATGACATGTTCACTTTCTTCTTTTATGGTGGGTCTGTTCAAATTTTCTACCTCAGATTTTATTGATTTGGGTAGGTAATGTTTCTAGGAATTTGTCCATTTCTTCTAGATTGTCAAGTTTGTTGGAGTATAGTTCTTCACAGTATTCTGTTATTATCCTTTTTATTTCAGTTGGTTCTGTTGTGATATCTATTTCATTTCTTATACATGTTATTTGCATCTTTTCCTTCTTTTCATTTGTTAAATTTGCCAGTGGTCTGTCAATTTTATTAATCTTTTCAAAGAGGCAAATTTTAGTTATACTAATTCTTTCTATTTTTTATATTTTTTTCTGTTTATTTCTGCTCAAATCTTTATTATTTCCTTTCTTTTGATGACTATATCTTCTGGTGACTATAGCCTTTTAAAAAATTTTAAATTTTTTCTAATTATTAGGTTAAGGTGTTGATTTTGGTTCTTTCTTACTGCTATAAAATTTCCTCTAAGAACTGCTTTTGCTGTGTCCCAAAGACTTTGGTGTGCTGCATTTTCATTCTCATTTGATTCAAGGAATTTTTTCATTTCATTTTTCATCTCTTCAGTAGTTTTCAAGCAGGATATTATTCAGTTTCCATGTATTTGATTTTTTTCCCTTGATATTTCTGTTGTTAATTTCTAATTTTAAAGCATTGTGATCCAAGAAAATGCATTTGTAGTATTTCAATATTTTTTAATTTATTGAGGCTTGCTTTGTAGCCTAACATGTGGTTTATTCTCTAGAATGTTCCATGTGCTCTGGAGAAGAAGGTATATTATGCTGTTATTAAGTGGAGTATTCAGTATATACCTGTAGAATCAAGTTGGTTGATTGTGTTTAGATATTCTGTATCTTTGTTGAGTTTCTTTCTAGTTATTATGTCTTTTATTGCAAGCTATATATTAAAGTCTCCTACTATTATTGTGGACTTGTCTATTTTTCTTTTCAATTCTGTTAAAGTTTGATTTATGTATTTTGGGACTCTTTTATTGGGTACATAGATATTTATTATGGTTCCATCCCCTTCTTAGATTGACCATTTAATCATTAATAATGTCCCTCATTGTCTCTTTTGCTGGTTTTTGCCTCAAAGTCTATGTTATTAGAAATTAATATTGTCACTCTTGATATTTTTTGATTGTCATTTTCTTGATATATGTTTTTCTATCCTTTGATTTTTAGCTTCTTTTTGTCTTTGTGTCTCAGATGTGTCCTTTATAGAAAGCATGTTGATGGGTCAAGTTTTCTTATCTATTCTGTTAATCTCTATCTCTTGACTGGTGCCTTTAGTTGATTTACATTCAGTGCACTTATTGATAAAAATCAAAACAAAACTCACTGCCATCGAGTCAGATCTGACTCATAGTGATCCTGCCTTGGGTTTCCAAGGTGGTATCACTACAGAAGTAGATTGCCCAATCTTCCTTCTGAGGAGTGGCTGGTGGATTTGAACTGCCAGCCTTCTGGTTAGCAGTCAAATGCTTTAGGCACTATGCCACCAGAGCTCCTGTATTTACTGATAGGTGTGAATTTACTGCTGTTCTTTTGCTGTGGGCTCTGTTTGTGTGTGTGTTGCCAATGCTTTCTTTGTTCTATATACTTTTCTGTGCCAAGTTCATTTTCTATACAGATTTTCTTATTTCCTTCATTGCTGCTATTTTAGTGTTTACTAGATCTTTATGATTTTCTTTTTATTTTAGTGAAAAATTGTATTACTTTTCTTTGAAGTTACCCTGTAATTATTAGTTTCCCAAGTTTAAAACAGTCTATTCTTTCTTGACATTGTCCTTTCTCTACATTTGGAAGTTCTGTAACTACACCATGTTTTCCCTCTTTTTGCTTTGCAGTTGCCATCATTTACAAATTGACATCTCTGGTTCCCTATTTTCAGTCTTGTGGGTTTATTTTATTTTAGATACGTCTATATCTGGATCAATTTTCAGGTGATGTGTGTCTTAATCTCAGATTGTTGTCTGTCGTTGTTGGTTCTCTAACTGAAGGACTCCCTTTAACACTTCTTATAAGATTCCTCCAGTTTTCAGTCCAAATGTTGGTTTGAGTCCCAATGTTGGACACAACATTCAATTAAATGAAGTCTAATTGAATTGAGACTATCTTTTGAAGGGTAGAGACAAACTCACCAAGACACATAATAGTAAATGCTTAAGAAACTTTAGAATTAAGTGATAAAATACATTTAGATAAATCACTAGAACCAAGCAGACATTCTCCTATGAATCTCAAAGAGCTATAGGAACTGTGAAAATGCTCAAACTATTTTCTAAAGTGTGTAACCGATTGTATAAATAATCACTTTATGGTGGGATAAATAGCTGTGGCCTCCAACTATGAAACATACTTTTAGAGGAAACTCGGGGAATAATAGGCATTTGAATTTCACTTCCTTTCTACAATAAAAGACAGGATTTTAGAGTTCTTAGATAATTACAGTTGATCCTCATTATTCATAGTAGTTATGCTCTGTAAAGTCACTGCAAACACTGAATTAATGAAGTCTGAACCATTGCTACTAGGAGATACACAGGGTTAGGTTACTGTGAGCCTCTGGTTAATATTTTCATCAACTGATCAATATATGTATCCTTTTTATGCATGTTTCTGTTTTAAAGACACTTAATATATATTGTTGACACATTGACACTGAACTTACAACCAGTAGCACTGTAAGTCATGCCTAAATGAAGTTTATCTAACACATTATTTTCTCCATAAGGCACATCACAGCCTTCTTGCACTTAAGAAAACTAGAAGCATTCATCCACTATTTTAAACAGTGAAATTACAAACAAAAAGCAACAAAAATGTGGAAAAGGTGGCGCTAAATAGACCACAAAGAGGACATCTGTTTAGAGTATGAGATCTGAAACAAGAAAACAGAGCGTTGCCTTGTGTTACCTCAGCTGGAATCATGTGCATCAGGCAACTCAAATTTTTCACTGCTCTGAGCATGTACACAAAGGATGGCAAAAATACTGTGAGTATTGAATTTGGGGTTACAAATTGACAAGGAGCCCTGGTGGTGCAATGGTTAAGCACTCCCCTGTAACTGAAAGGTCAGCAGTTTGAAGTCACCAGCAGCTCTTTAAGAGATCTGCACCCATAAAGATTTACTGCCTTCAAAACCCTATGGAACAGTTCTACTCTGTTCTATAGAGTTGCTAAGAGTCGGAAACCCCTCAACTGCATACAACAACAGGCAAATTCACAAATACTGACTCTGCAAATAATGACTAACAGCCTATTCTTTGAGTTAGAAAGGAGTCAAAATTAAATTTCAGAGACATAAGATATACGCTTGTCCTGGTATACTCTGATTCTGTATGAATTTCGGAAGCAACATGCTACTGCTGTGGTTGGGTAGGCTGTCTGATCTCTGTCTGGGGTGAAGGGATCACTCCTATTTGAGGATAAACTATGATTTATCTGCCAATATGTATTTCCTTGAGGCAGAGACTAGGGCAGTGATGATTAAGTATCTTGTAGGGAATAACAGTAAATGCTTTCCACTCTTGAATGAAAAGAGAGGAGGCAGTCTTTCAAATCACTTTCTGATGGGTGAAAATACTATTCAAAAATCCTTACTCACCTTCAACTTCTAACCCATATGGTAACATGGGAGTTTAAAGCTTTGTCTAGTTTCATGATAAATAAGCTCTAAACCAAACCCAACTCACTGCCCTCAAGTCAGTTCTTACTCATAGCGACCCCTTCCTTGGATTTCCAAGGTAGTATCACTGCGGAAGTAGATTGCCCAGTCTTCCTTCCAAAGAGTGGCCAGTGGGTTTGAACCATCAGCCTTCTGGTTAGCAGTCAAATGCCTTAGGCACTATACTACCACAGCTCCCCTACATGACTAAATTATCCTTTAAATTTTGTTCCCAGAAAGATCTAATGAAATAATTCTTATAGTCAAAATGTTGTTCTAATGTTTGACATATTAATAATTTATCAAAACAATTGGGACTCTAAGTTTATAAACATGAAAACAGAGTTCCTGCCCTCAATTTGCTCATAATCCTTCCCCCAACTAACTAATTCTCACACAGCTGTTTTCTAGGTTCCCAAACAATCTAGGCAAACTTGTCTTTTATTGTTATTTCCAGGCATTGGCCCTGCATTCACATTTTCAGCTATTCACATTTTACAGCTCTTTGTTTTTACCTTGCATAAATCACAAATGTGTGGTGGGAAAGAATGATTGACAGTCAATGATCTTTCCTGGGTATATAGAATCTGGGCCATCAGAGGCCTGGCTCAGTACATTTTTGTTTAATAAAAGAATACTCTGTCTGTCACTCTTCCCTGAGAGAAACTTCCCCTCACCAAAAGAAGCTAGTGGAAAGGGCTCTGTTATGGGTCATAGAGGACTGTGGCTACCAGAGTGCAACCTGGAAAGAACAGATAGAAGGATTATTCAGCTCTTCACCAGAAGGACACCCTGCTGGTGAACCAGGCTGAACATTATTATCCTCAGTTATAGAAAAGTAGATACTTTTTTCTGTGACACGTTTCTTTTTTCTAAGCATAGAACTCCCAAAGACATTCTTGGCCTAATCAGAATTAGGGATTGAAGTGTAACAAACAGAAGGCAGAATCAGGTGGACAATCTCAGCATTTTAAAGCAGCCCACAACATCTGATTTAAGACACCTGCTGCTTTGTTTAACAATACCAGTCTTCTCAGGACAACACATCTTTCTTTGTTCCGTAGCACTGACAGTTAATATATACATAGCTTGGAGAACATTTATATAGTAACTAACTGAAGGAAGAGATAAATAAATAGGTTGTTAGACTCCAGTGTAATGGAGCCTTTCCTGACTCTAAAAATAAAATAAAACAAAACAAAAAACAAACATGTGGGACCTGAAAACTAGGCCCAACAGTCATCTTGTATTTCTCCCTCCACAAAGAACACCATTTCAGAAATGGAAAAGACCTCTACATATAGTTGGAACTGGGCCAACACTGAAAAATTGGAGAACCAGATCTGTTACAGAATTGGTTGGGGAGGGAGTGTTGTTCACCTATGGATTGAATCATGTCCCCTAAAATTATGTACTGGAAATCCTAATTTCTAATTCCATTTGGGAGCGAGTTGTCTTTGTTGTGTTAATGAGACAGGATTAGTACAGCATTTGTCTTTAGTCACTCTCTTTTGAGAGATTTAATTTAAAAGAGATTAAATAACCAAGTGAAGAGCAGAGATGGGGGTAGAAAGATGCCAAGAAACATAAAGACTGTCCAGAAGCAAATACTCAGAAGACACAAGGACCTTCCTCCAGAGCTGACAGAGATTTAAAGCCTTCCCCTAGATCTGCACCCTGAATTCAGACTTCTAGCCTCCTGAACCGTGAAAAAACAAAATTCTGTTTGTTAAAGCCATCCACTTGTGCTATTTCTGATGGCAGTACTAGATAACAAAGACAGAATTTGCTACTGAGAAATGGGAGTGCTTCTCTAACAAATACCTAAGGAAGTTTGGAACGGAGTAATGGATAGAGGTTGGAGGAGTTTTAAGGTGCCTAGGAGCTCTGGTAGCGTAGTGCCTAAGGCACTTGACTGTTAACCAGAAAGCTGGTGGTTCAAACCCACCAGCCACTCCTCGGAAAGAAGGTTGGGCAATCTACTTCCGTAGTGATACTGCCTCGGCAACCCAAGGAGGGGTCACTACGAATCAGGTTCGACTCGATGGCACATAACAACAACAACAACAATGGTAAAATGCCTATGGAAGCAGCAGTCAAGAAATCAAATGACTTGTTGCATCGGGCAAATCTGTTACAAAAGACCTCTTTAAAATGTTAAAGAATAAAGGCATCACTTTGAGGACTAAGGTACACCTGACCCAAGTCATGGTATTTTCAGTTGCTTCATATGCATGTGAAAGCTGGACAATGAATAAAGACTGAAGAAGAACTGATGCCTTTCAATTATAGTGTTGATGAAGAATATTGAATATACCATGGACTGCCAGAAAAGTGAACAAATCTGTCTTGAAAGAAATACAGCCAGAATACTCCTTAGAAGCAACAAAGGCAAGACTTCATCTCATGTATTTTGGACATGTTATCAAGAAGGACCAATCCAGTCCTTGGAGAAGGACATCATGCTGGGTAAAGTAAAGTAGAAGGTCAGTGAAAAAGAGGAAGTCCTCAGTGAGACAGACTGACACAGTGGTGGCAATAATGGGTTCAACCACAGCAACAATTGTGAGGATGACACAGGACCAGGCAGTGTTTCATTCTGTTGTACATGGGATCACTATGAGTCAGAACCAACTTGGTGGCACCTAACAACACAAAAGCAAAAGCCTAGATTGACTTGAAGAGACAGGTGGTAGAATTATGGACCAATTCTGGTGAGGGCTCAGAAGGAAGTGAGGAGAGCTATAGAGAAAGTCTCTATTATTTTAGAGAATACATATGGTGCCAGCAACAGAACGTTGCTAGAAATGTGGATGTTAAATGTGCTTCTGGTGAGGCTTTAAAAGAAAATGATGAACTTGTGATTGAACAATGGAGGAAGGATGATGCTGTTTATGCAGTGGCAAAGACCTTGTCTGAATTATATTCAAATGTTTGGTAGAAGGTAGAACTTGTAAGTGATGAACTTGAATATAAGGTTGGGGAGATTTCTAAGCAAGATCTTGCCATATTGTGAAATGTGAGAGGAGAGATGGAGTTAAAATGAACTGAGCAAAATGAAACCAGGACTTAAAGATTTGGAAAATTCTGTTTTACAAACTAAGAACATGTGTCCTAGAATGCTCACTAAGGATGTTAGTGTTTTGTTAAAAAGGTTAAGCCTGTGACTGATAGATCTAACTAACCACCACAGCAGAAAATCCATCAGCTTAGACTAAAGGGAACAGACTGAAAACAGAAGGAATGAATGCTGCATGCCTTTTGGAACTCTACATGCAGAAGCAGGCCAAAGGAGCTACATTTGTTGTACTCCAAGAAAAGAAAAAGATAATCCATGGAGCAGCACAGAGGTCAGCAGAACTATTGGAAGGAGCACAGGAAGCAGGGCCTTCTTGGTTTCAAAGGGTGGGCCATGGTTTCTTGAAAAGGTAGGGCCACAGTCTCCTACCTTACAAAGAGTCAGAGCTTTGTCAATTCAGTTCTGGAGTGTGAGGCTGCTGTTAAGGTGTGCTAGGGTGATGGAACCACCATTCAAACTTGAGTGGATGGGGTTGCCAATCAGTTGGACTAGGAGAATGGGGCTACCCAGAGCCGGGGTAGCAGAGTTGCTGTCCCAGTGGGCCTGGAAGATGGAGCTGAAGCCCGGGGCTGAGGAGCCTTCACCCAGCAGCCAGGGAGGATGGTCAACACCCATAGTGTGAAAGGAAGAACACTGCTTAGTAGGTCTTAGGGAACAAAAGATTATTTTCAAGACTTGAGAGTTAGTGTAGTTTGTTCTGCTCAGTTTTGGACTTGCCTGGTACTCACTATTGCTTCTTTGCCTCCAATCTCTCCTATTTATAATGGAAATTTCCACTTTGTGCCTATTCCACTATTGTACTTTGATGACACATAACCTGTAGTCTAGATTTCACAGATCACAGATGAAGAGGAATTTTGTCCCAGGATGGAATATGCCTAAAGTCTCACCCATATTTGATTTAGATGATTCAGAAGATGAGATTTTGGGCTTGGAGTGAATTTAAAACTTTTGGGATGTTGTGATGGGCTAAATGTATTTGCATGTGGCAAGGACATGAACTTTTAGGGGCCCAAGGGTTAAATGTCATGGATTGAATTGTGTCTCCCAAAATCATATATTGTAAATCCTAACCTCTATGCCTGTGGTTATAATTCCATTTGGGAATGGTTTGACTCTGTTAAGGAGCTCTGGTGTAGCGTAGCTCTGGTGCAGTGCCTAAGGCATTGGACTGCTAACCAGAAGGCTGGCAGTTCAAACCCACCAGCCATTCCTCAAAAGGAAGCCTGGGCAATCTACTTCCATAGAAATATCGCCTTGGAAACCCAAGGAGGGATTGCTATGAGTTGGAATTGACTCTGTGGCAGTGAGTTTGGTTTGGTTTGGTTTGGACTTTGTGTTGTTAATGAGGCAGGATTGGTGTAGAGTGTGTCTTGAGACAATTTCCTCTGAGATATAAATGAGATTAAACAAGCAAGGGAGAAGCAGAGATGGGGGAAGAGAGCTGCCAAGGCACATGAAGATTGCCCAGAAGCAAAAACTCAGAAGAGACAAGGATCTTCCTCCAGAGCTGACAGAGAGAGGAAGACTTCCTTACAGCCGGCACTCTAAATTCAGACTTCTAACCTTCTAAACTGTAAGAAAATAAATTTCTGTTTGTTAAAGCTATCCACTGGTAGCATTTCTGACAGCAGCACTAGGTAACTAAGAAAGCTCTTTGAGCCATTTGGCTTAATTGGTGCTACTTCCCCTTGTGGTATTGCTTCAAAGCTATACTCCTAGAAGGTAAGGTAAAATATCACTGTCCGTTTGCAATAGCATTTTCATACTCAAATTGAAGTCTAAGTGCCAGGACATGAGCTGGCTCTAAAATGCCACATTGGTATTTGCTGAGCATGGACATTCTGTGACTGGCACATCTTCACCACCATGTACCTATGTTGAAGGTAGCACATGTTGCATATGCCAACTATGTATATGCAAAATGTTCAAAAAGGCACAGATGTGGAATGACTTGGGAGAAGAAAGAGAAAGGAAGGTATAGCAAGTTACATTTAAGTGCTGACTCTAGCAGTGTAGTGCCTAAGGCATTTGACTGCTAACCAGAAGGCTGGCGGTTCAAACCCAACAGCCACTCCTCAGAAGGAAGATTAGGCAATCTACTTCCGTTGAGATACCACCTTGAAAACCCAAAGGGGATCACTATGAGTCGGACTTGACTAGATAGCAGTGAGTTTTGTTTTAGTTTATATGTCAGGCATGCTGTAAAATACCCATTAGCCAAAATTGCCTATATCCCTTCCCTTCCCATCTGGGATTTTCCACTTAATAAGGATAGTGCTATTTCTGATAGCATCATGCCCCACATGTCAACATGCCAATTAGCTCCAAGGCATGCCCAACTGATGACTGGTTGATAGAGATAAGCACAGTAACCAAGGAGAGGGTGCATTTAACTTTGCCCTATGGTAGTAAGTATGCTCCTGTTCTTCATTTTACTCAGACTTGAGAATGATTCCAGTGGTAGTTCATCATTTCATTCACGCATTCAGTATCATTTATTGAATGCTCACTTTAGACGCTATGCAATCGCTATGTAAAGTTACAGCAAAACAGAATAAAACATAGTCTCTGTCCTCAAGAAACACAGCCTCCTTAGAAGGCAGACAGACCTGTAAACAATAGGAACACAACAATTTGTGGGACAGTTGTAATAGCAGAAGCAGGTACAAGGTCCAAGGAGAGACTAAAGGACAGAGAAATCACTCCACTTGGCAGAACTAGGGACGATCCTTGACATTAATTATTACAGTCGCAGCTCCTGTAAGTAAAACTGCCATTTTCCCAGATCTCATTGAGGAAGCAACAGGTCCACAGAATTCTGCCCTCGATCCCACAACCACGGCCCTACTAGACCAAAAGCAGGCACTTTAAACAGTCAACTACAAGCAACCTTTGGCAAAGCCAGCAGTAAAATGCTAACACGGGCCAATCACAACTTCTCAGGATTTGAACTAGGAAATGTTAACAGAATTGGGTAGGTAGCCCAGAAAGTTCTTCCTTCCCCTCCTTTGAACAGCAGCTGAAGTATCACTTCCTTAAGGATTCGGGCCTGACTTCCCTAAGTAGGCCAAATCCTACAGCACCACTGGAGTCCCTGGGTGGTGCAAATGGTCAACGCACTCAGCCACTAACCAAAAAGTTAGTGGTCTGAGTCCACTCAGAGGTACTTCAGAAGAAAGTCTGGTGATCTTCTTCTGGACAAGCAGCCACTAAAAATCCTACGGAGCACCGTTTGGCTCTGAACCATATGGGTCACCACAAGTCAGGGTCAACTCCACAGCAACTGGTGCAACGCCATTTCCTCAGTTTCATTGCACTTGTCACACTTGCCTCATAACTTGCATTCATACAACTGGCAGTTTAGCACCTCTCTCCCCTCTACAATGTTAACTATGTCTGTTAGAGCAGTGACCATCATTGTATCCCTAGCATCTGGCACTGTGCTTGAGAAATAGTAGGTGGTCAATAAATATTTGTTAAGGGAATGAACAAAGGAGTTTCAATGAAGGCAAGTAAACAAGGCACTGAAGTGAGGAAAAGTGGAGGCAGAGTGGGCCATCACTGAGCTGCTCTGAGCAGGAAGAAGGTCCTAGAAAAGGATCTCTAAAGCAGCAAAAAGGGCATTCAAAGGAAGACAGAGGGGATCCAAAAGGCAAACTTTGGCCCAGACTAAGTATCTTTGCTTTATGTCAGCTGGTATATGACATTCCTTTTGAAAATGATGAAATGTATTTCATTTGATAGCAGAGTTTGAGTATTAAGAAGACATAAGTTCAAAAAGTTAGTTCTGATTCTTTCCATAATACTAGAAGTAAAGGTTGAAGGAAAGATTGGAGGAAGACTTATTAACAACCTGTGAAATGCAGATGAGACAACCTTGCTTTCTGAAAATGAAAAGGACTTGAAACACTAATAAAGATCAAAGACTAGATCCTTCAGTATAGAATATAATTAAAAATAAAGAAAACAAAAATCCTCACAACTGGACCAATAAGCAACAAAATGATACACGGATAAAAATTGAAGTTGTCAAAGATTTCATTTTACTTGGATCCACAATCAATGCCCACGGAAGCAGCAGTCAAGAAATCAAACATGTTTCATTGAGCAAATCTGCTGCAAAAGACTTCTTTAAAGTGTAAAAAGCAAAGATGTCACTTTGAGGACTAAGGTTTATCTGATCCAAACCATGGGATTTTAAATAGTCTCATGTGCATGTGAAAGATGGACAATGAATAAGGAAGACTGAAGAAGAATTGATGCCTTTGAATTATGTGTTGGCAAAGAATATTGAATAGACCATGGACTGTCAGAAGAATGAACTTCTTGGAAGAAGTACAGCCAGAATGATTCTTAGAAGGAAGGATGGTGAGACTTCGTCTCACATACTTTGGACATGTTATCAGAGGGGACCATGCTTGGAGAAGGACACCATGCTTGGTAAAGGAGAAGGTCAATGGAAAAGAGAAAAACTCTCAAGATGGAGTGACATAGTGGCTAAAACAATGGGCTTAACCATAGCAATCGTTGTGAGAATAACACAGGACCAGGCAGTGTTTTGTTCTATAGTACATAGGGGTTGCTATGAGTCAGAAACAATTTGACAATATCTAAAAACAACAACAAAGGTTGAAAACATAAGTGACAAATATGTGAAAGACCACTCTCAAAAGATGGTAAAAATTCTGAACTGTTGAAAAAAATATATATTTGTTATTTTAAAATTTAAAAAAAAAAAATTTGAATGAGCAGCCTCTAAAAGGAAACACTGGCAAAGATCATGCTACATAAGGAAAGATAAGTGAAGAAATAATAAACTAAAACTTTAGGCCTAATTACCTAATACAAACTTTAGCAATCTGAGATGTTTAACTATTATTGTATTCTTACAAATTCAACATCATAAACCATGTATACAACATATTTGAATTCAAATCTCTGTATTGAAATCATATGAGAAACCAATGTTGTATTTAGGACACAGGCTTTGGAATTGGCAAACCTGAGTGTGAATCCTGATTATTTGGGCAGATTTGTTAATTTCTGAAAATCTTTGTTTCTTTATATGTATATACACCATGAAAATAATTATACTAGCTCACAAAGTTATAAAGATTAAATGATAAAATGTATATAAAGAGTTTAGCTGTGCCTAGTATATAAGGGTTCAATAAATGGTGATATTTTTACAATGAAAAGAATTATCTCCTTTAAACATTAAAAATATTTCTTAAAAATCTATTTTCAATCAGATTTTCCCTTCAATTTTATGAGTTTTTGTTTCTCATCTATAAAAAAGAATATTTAAACATGTCGCTATTGCCCCCAGTCAAAGCTAATGAAAATGCTGCTTGGGCTCTCAACTCGCTGCCATCATTCCGACTCATAGCTATTCCAACCCATAGCGATGCCTCTTGGGTTTCCAAGGCTATAAATCTTTGCGGAAGCAGACTGCCTCATCTTTCTTCTACAGAGTAGCTGGTGAGTTCAAACCACCAATCTTTTGGTTGCAGCTAAACGCTTTAACCACTACAACTACCAGAGCTCCCTTGTCTGGGCACAGAGAAAGGGGGAAAAAAAAGCTCTTTTTTTCCCTTTTGAGTTTCTGTCTCACACCTGATGAATTATCTCTTTCTCCTTCCCTTCGCCCCCTCTGCTTCTTTCCCACACATCTAGGTTGACTGGTTAGCATGAGTTCACACTCAAGCTTTCCCCTAACTCTGGTGTGGAGAACCGAGCTCATTCATTATTGAAGAAGGGTAAGGTGTCATTTTTTTAATCAGTATTTTGAAAGGATATTGAATCAGCATTTATTAATTAATAATCCATAAATATTGCATTACATACATTTACTTTTCCTTTTTAATATTTATAAAGTTCTTAATACTGCTGCATATAATATTTTTTCCTAACATGCTATATTTTGGGAAAGATTTAATAAAATTTTTCTGTTCACCTCCTCATCATATTCTATATCCTCTTGGGTTTTTTTACCTGAAAATTATACATCCTTCCAGATGCTTATATTCTTCAACCTAACTGAAGTTATTGTTCCCAGTCATGGATTCATTTTCCGTCTCCTAATTTGAACCTTGTAAGTTTTAAGTCAGGTCATCTGGAGAAAACTGAATTGACATTAGATTTTATAAGACTCTGTATCAAGACAAAGACATTAAAACATACACACACAACAAATAATACGACAGAATGATTCTAGTAATTATATACATATATATATATATATATATTTGTTGTTGTTATTAGGTGTCGTCGAGTTGTTTCCAACTCATGGTGACCCCATGCACAGCAGAATGAAACACTGCCCGATCCCACGCCAGCTCCACGATCCCTGCTATACTTGAACCCATCATCACAGCCACCATGTCAATCCATCTTGTTGAAGGCCTCCCCTCTTTCGTCAACCCTCCACCCTACCAAGCGTGACATCCTTCTCAAAGGAATGGTTCCTTCTGACAAACTGACCAAAATAGGTGAGATGACATCTGGCCATTCTCGCTTCCAAGGAGCATTTTGGGTGCACTTCCTCCAGGACAGATCTGTTAGTTCTTTTGGCAGTCCATGGTACTTTCAGTATTCTTCACAAGCACCACAACTCAAAAGCATCAACTCTTCTTCGGTCTTCCTTATTCATTGTCCAGCTCTTACATGCAAAAGAGGTGATTGGAAATATCATGGCTTGTGTCAGGTGCACCTGTACTCAAGGAGACATCCCTGCTCCTCAGCACTTGAAACAGTTCCTTCACAGTTGACCTTCCCAATGCTACACGTTGTCTAATGTCCTGACTACTGCTTCCATTGGCATTGATTGTAGAACAAAGCAACGTGAATTCTTTGACAACCTCAATCTTCTCTCCATTTATTGTGATGCTGCTCATTGGTCCAGTTATGAGGATTTTTGTTTTCTTTATATTGAGA
>NW_006922561.1:119159-120468 GCF_000298275.1 Orycteropus afer afer
CTTCCGTAGTGATACTGCCTCGGAAACCCAAGGAGGGGTCGCTATGAGTCGGGGCCGACTCGACGGCACATAACAACAACAACAACAACAAGAGTTTCCTGGGATCATAAGGAAAATAAACACAGAATAGGTACTTTAAACTGGGAAAAGAGACTATGTTATCCAAAATTTTGGAAGGAGGAAGGCAGACTGAAGAATTGGAAGAAAAAGTCTAGAGGGATAGGGTGACTGAGATAGGTCCCTGTTAGGGGTGCCTTCAAGAAATAAGGGACAGGCATCCAAGAGGAATTTTCCCTACTTTGTAATTATGCTCAAGGGTCATCCTGATTCCTACACCACAATTGATTCTAATCAACTAGTGTGGAAAAATAGACTGAGAAGTTCTTCTGTCTACATTTATTGGTAAAAAATATTAGACAATAGGATGAAATATTTTGGGGGAAGGATTTCTTTTTATCCAAAACCAATGTAATTTTTATTTAAACAACCTCATCTATTAATTAAGGACATTTAAATTATGAGGAATCAAATGTATGATATTTTTGTTGGCTGTTCCAGAACAGACTATTTTAAAAATATATCTTTATAGCAAGCATACATCAGAGCAGCATTACCTAAAACTGGAAGAAAACTTTGAGTGCTGATCATTGTTCAACTTCTATCAAATAAAATGACGTAACAGAAATGATTACTGAACTATGGAAATTAATTTCTAAATCAAGTTGATTAGTAAAATTGGGATCAATTTAATATTATCTTTTAATTTTAGAAAGAACTCATAATCTCTTGGAAACAACCTAAATGTCCATCAATAGATGAGGGGATAATCAAATTATGGTACATGCACACAATGGAATACTATGCTACATTAAAGAACAATGAGGGATACACGAATCATCTCACAATATGGATGAACCTGGAGGACATTATGCTGAGCGAAATAAGTCAATCACAGAAAGACAAGTACTGTATGAGCCTATTAATGTAAAAAGACAAAGAAGGGTTTGCTTGGGAAAGGGAACTTACTTTGTAGGTTACCAGGATGGGGAGGGAAGGGAAGGAATTAATTTCAGGTTATTTGGGCTCCATGCTGGCATGGGTAGTGGGAGGGATATACAGAAAGGATCTGTGACCACCATGATAACATTAGGAAATGGGAGGACACCAAATTGTGCACATAAGAGATAGACGACAGATGCTAATACCAACCAATGTGTCCACAATACTGCATTGCCATTAACACCAAACACCAGGCTACAGATAAACACATAAACACCTGAGACAATGAGACAGGGGTCAGTGAATAGAA
>NW_006922561.1:120873-133732 GCF_000298275.1 Orycteropus afer afer
TGAGACCAGAACTAGATGATGCCCAACTATTATTGCCAACCACTCAGGAAAGGATCAAATCTGGAGGTCCTGGATAGAGTGGGAGGGAAAACATGGAACAAAATCCAAAAACTCAATAATGACCAGAATTACTGGTCAGATGAAATCTGATGAGACCCCCAATACTATGGCCTTGGAATACATTCTGCACCCGGAATAAAATGCACTCCCAGGGGCTGGCTCTCAGCCCAACAGTTAACAAGATGTACACGCAGACCACTCAACCCAGGAAGACTCACCCACATACTCTATGGTAATACATCCCTTACAGCAATAGACCATGGAGCATCAGAGGTCCAACATTGAAATTGAGGAAATGCAGGACAAACAGGAGTGCATAAATATGAGGGGCACAGAGGAAGGTTTAGAGGGTAGGGAGCGGAGGAGACTGGGTTAGGTTTGGACATGGTAAATGGGGAGTGAAACTAAATGTACACGTAACGTTGAATGTAAAACAAGCTCTTAAAATTAAAAAAAGAAGAAGAAGAAAAAAGAACTCATAATCTCTAGCATATTTACCGTTGAATGTTGCAACATTTTGTAGACAGAATAATGACACAGCCCTTCAAGACACATGTACAAACAAGTAGTATAATTTTCCAGACCAAGATGTTCCACTGAAGTACTAAAATGAGCAATGTATCATTGATGGGTATGACTCACAGGGCATTGGCCAATGTACTTTCCAATAAGGAGTCTGATCAACAGATGCATGGGAAACAGGAGTTTTTCTCAGTAAAATTTCCAACTTCATATTTTTACACATGAGAGAAACATATGGTTCAATACTTACAGCCTTAGCAGTAGTGGGAGGCCTGTGAAAACTGCTTGCAACCACAACTTAGAGCACATTTTCAGGGTTTCACTCAGAACTCTTGTGTGGACTTCTCTTCTTCCTGATGCTAACTATAGATCTAATCCTATTTTATTCACTTATATCATTATTCATCATGATCAGTATAGATACTATCTGAAGGATATTTTCATTTTCACTATAGAAACAACTGCCATAGTTCAGCTATACAACTGCTTAAGATTAAAAACATATATATAACAAAGAAAAAGCATCCTGCCTTCTTACTTTTTATTGCACCAATTCTGCACATGGTTTCAAAAATGATGACTAGGTGCAATCAAATTTTATCTACTTTATAAAATCTGCCTTAACAGTTCTCACACTTTCAAATCCCATTTTGAAATTTCTTGGTAGCATAGTTAAAGCATTTGACTGCTAACCAGAAGGCTGGCAGTTCAAACCCACCAGCCACTCCTCGGAAGGAAGGTTGGGCAATCTACTTCCGTAGTGATACAGCCTCAGAAACCTAAGGAGGGGTCACTATGAGTCGGATCTGACTCAAGGGCAATGAGTTTGGTTTTTGGTTTTATCCAGTCATATTGCCTTCGGTTGCTTGCCTAAGACTTTGATATGCCTATAGCTCTGACCGCTCAGGCCCAAAAGACAGATCCTCATAACAGCCATAATACCAAATAGACAAATAAAGACAGAGAGCATGAGGCTGACATGGTGAAGCAAAAGAATGGGGTTTGATTGTGCAGGACCAGGAATCCTGCAGTTGGAAATGAGGCCTTACTGGGGAAGGGAATGGCAGTTTGGACATGATACAGGACCCCAGCAGCTGACATTGGGATACCATGTCCCATATTAGAGTTGATTCCAGGACAGATAATAGAATATGGTAGATTGTTTCCTTGTCTGTTCACTTATGCATCTCCCATTTCCAGAAAAAGGTGAGGCAGGCATGGAGCAGAGACTATGTTTGTTTTACAATTTTATGTCTACTCACAGAAGTACATTTTCTATGAAGCTAATGAAGTTTTACACTTTGGGGCCTTTTACTTATGTGGGCCTTTGGAGGATCCCCTACAGTGTATTCACAGGTCAAATGCTTTCATAAAATTTCTAGAAGTATTAGATATTAGAATTAGATATTAATATCCGACATTAGATATTGGAATTACCATCACAGCCAAACTAAAAGCATCACACTGAACCTTCTCACACTTGCCCTCATGATGTAGTGCTGAAGTCATTGCAGTTATATTTGGCTAAGGGAAAGTTAAGGAGCTCTCCTGGTATAGTGCCTAAGGCATCTGACTGCTAACCAGAAGGTTGGCAATTCAAACCCATTAGCTACTCCATGGAAAGAAGAGCTGGCAATCTACTTCCATAAAGACTTACTGCCTTGGAAACCCAAAGGGGGTCACTTAGAGTCAGAATCAACTCGATGGCAGTGAGTTTTGTTTTTATTTTTTGGTTTTTTGATAAGGGAAAGTTGTGTTGGGAATGGTCTTAGTTGCTTAGGGCTGCCGTAACAGGAAACATCACAAGTGGTTGGCTTTAAAGAACAGGAAATTTATTTTCTTATAGTTCAGGAGGTTAGAAGTCCACCTTCAGGCCATCAGCAATAGGGGAAGGTCTTTCTTTGTCTCCTTCAGCTTCTAGAGACTTCCAGCAAGCCTGGGTGTTCCTGGGCTTGTAGATGTATCTGTCTCTCTCATCACATGGCATCTTTCTTCCCTGTGTCTATGTGTGTGTATATTCTGCTCTTCATAAAATACCACTCAGAAGAGATTAGGAATAGGACCCACCCTACTCTGCCATGAACTTATTAAAAAAAAAAAAAAAACCCTATTTCCAATCAGAGTCATATTTACAGGTACAGGTATTAAGACTTCAACATAACATTTTGGCAGGCACAATTCAATTCACAATAGGAATACATTGGGTATAGTGGGAATGTTCATGTGGTTTGTACTCACTTCTGAGGCATTACATTTTTTTTAGCTGTCTCAATGTAGGAATGGCTCACCCAAAGTCGAAGCAGCCAGAGTATATATTGTGATGTGAACAGCATAAAAGTACATGGGTAGTGAAAGAGAAACTAGTTTTGAAATGTACAGAACTTGTAACCAGTCTAGGGAAAATTCTTTTCGTCAATAAACCAAAAAACCAAACCTGTTGCCAATGAGGCAATTCCAACCTACAGCAACCCATAGCCAACTCCCCATAGGACTTCCCAGCCTCTATATCTTAACAGTAGACTGCCACATGTTTCTCCCTGGGAGTGGCTGGTGAATTCAAACTGCTGAGCTTTTGGTTAGCAGCCAAACACTTTAACCACTGCACCACAAGGGCTCTTTTTAGTCATTAAACTAAAAACCAAACCCAACCCACAGCCATCAAATGGATTCTGACTCATAGCAATCCTATAGGACACAGTAAAACTGCCCCTTAGGGCTTCCAAGGCTGTAAATCTTTATGGAAGCAGACTGCCTCATCTTTGCCCTGTGAAGTGAGTGGCTGGTGGGTTTGAACCTTTGACCTTTTGGCTAGCAGTCAAATGCTTTAACCACAACACCACCAGATATGTATAATTTTAAGTGAAGGACTTAGTTCTCATCGATGTTGAGTGAAATAGTTCTCTTCTCTACAGAATGAACTTGACCATGTGGCATGTATAATTATATATGTACTATGCATTTTATTTTCCTTTTCCAGTGGAAATCAAGTAAACAAAATGATCATAATCCTTCTGTTTGTGAGAATAAACCCATAGTAGTATTACAAACAGGAAGTAGAGCTGGATATGTAGTTTATTGTTTTATGTATCTCAAAGTATTACTAACTCACATAAAGATATAGATTAAAGATTTAAAGTATTTTATTTGATGTGAAATACTGAATCAAAAAAAGATTATATAAAATTTATAATATATCTCAACAATGAGCATAACAATGACATTTCAGGGTATGAAGGTTAGCCTCAGCATAAGAATATCTGAGATTCCCCAAAAGCTATAAACCCACTGGCATGGAGTCAGATCCAACTCATACCAAACCCTCCTTGGGTTTCCAAGGCAGTATCACTACTGAAGTAGATTACTCAACCTTCCTTCTGAGGATCAGATAGTGGGTTTGAACCATCAGCCTTCTGGTGAGCAGTCAAATGCCTTAGGTACTATGCAAACAGAGCTCAAAAGCTATAGTATACATATACTACTTATATATGAAATAAACTTGATGAAGGTTTTCCCAAATTTGGTAACAATCTTGAAATTTTAGAACATAGGGAGTTCCAGTAAGATGGCAGAATAGGCAGAAAGACTGCACAGACCCTCTTCTACAAAGAAAAGGGGAATTGATTAACACAGATACAGAAGATAATCCTGGACCCCGAGCCTTGAAGAGTAGGATATAGAAGTGGACTAAATGCCAACTAGCAGAAGAATTTGCATGAAAACACCAAAAAAGGAGACATATGGAGCTGCAGTCTGGCAGCAATCCTGATGGCACAGACAGCTCGGATATTGGTGAGTGGTGGTAGGACCTAAGAATTAACCTAAAAATCACCCTGCCAGCCAGGGACTGCGCGGACTGTGCACCGTGGCTGGGGAACAAGCAGAGAAGGTGAGGAGAAGGGTGGGCTGAGCTGTGGACTTTTGCCGGTCCGAAGCGTGCAGCCATTTTGAATGTTTATAAGCAGCTTGACTATTTTGAATATTTAAAGTGACAGCATTCTCCCACATTCCAGGGACTTAAGAACAGGCTCCACTTGCCAGTAACCCCCAAGGACATTCCAGACCTGGATGACTGGAAAGGTGTGACATTCTCCTTGTTACTCTTATACACCACACCCTCTTGCTGAAAGGAGGTGCAGCCATCCCTCACTCTCACCTACCTTTTGGGCCCACAGGGACTGCATCCCAGTCTGTGTGCTCTGATGGAGCCTGGGTGCCCTGCCCCGCCCTGTCCTGATGATTTTTTTTCTTTTTTCTATTTTTTTAGTTTGTTTGTTTTTGTCTGTTTTAAAACTACTACTACTATTATTACTTTTGTCCCTTTTACTATTATTCTTTATTCTTCCCCTCCCAGGTTCTAGTTTTCAGCTTTTTTTCTTTTCCCTGTTCCTGGTTGCAATTTTTTTTTTTTCTTTCTCATGGTTATCCACGTTCCTTGTTCTTCTTTTTGCATTTTTTTCCATTTTTTTCTTAATTATTATCCTTCTCTACCTTTTTTCTCTTACTGCTCTCTCCCCATATTTTGCAGGGGGTTTTTTTTTTTTTCCTTTTTTTAGTTCCTGTGTGATTACATGGTGTATTCTTTGTCCATTTGCTTTTACTTTTTTGATGGTTATTCAATTGTTATTTTTGTCTAACTGAGTGGAAGACAGCAAGAGTCCCCATACGACAAAACTACACACACACCTCCTGCAGCTTCACTTACTGAGTGAGAGCCACCACTTCCTTCTCCACACTAATCTCTAGAATTTATTGAAAAGTCTAACACCTCAATAACAAAAAGACAAATAATCCAATTAAAAAATGGGCAGAAGACATGAATACGCACTTTACCAAGGAGGATATTCAGGCAGTCAACAAACATATGAAGAAATGCTCATGATCATTAGCCATTAGAGAGATGCAAATCAAAACAACAATGAGATACCATCTTGCTCCAGCACTAGTCGCAAAGTTCAACAAGACAGAAAATAACAAATGCTGCCAAGGATGTTGAGAGATTGGGACTCTCATACACTGGTGGGGCTGTAAAAAATGGTAAAACCACTGTGGAAAGCAGTATGGTGAGTCCTTCAAAAGTTGGAATTAGAAATACCATTTGACCAAGCCATTCCATTTTAGATATATACCCTAAAGAAGTGAAAGCCATGACAAGAACAGACATATGCACACCCATGTTCATTGCAGCACTATTTACAATAGCCAAAAGAGGGAAATAACCTAGGTGTCCATCAGCTGAGAAATGGATAACCAAACTTTGGTATATACACACAATGGAATACTATGCAACCCTAAAGAATAACCTAGAATCTGCAAAACACCACATAACGTGGATGAACTTGGAGGACATTATGCTGACTGAAATAAGTCAATCACAGAAGGACAAATATTGTATTAGTCCACTATTGTAAAAGTCAAAGGAAAGGTTTATCTATGGAAGGAAATTTTCTTTGTTGGTTACCAGGGGTGGGAGGGGAGGGGAAGGAACACTTATAGGTAGAGATAAGTATTGATTCAGGTGAAAAGAAGAGCAATGTACCAAATATGAGTGATCAACATGGTGGCACTGAGGAAGAGGAAGACATAGAGAGCTACATAGGAGGTACAGACAACAAAGATGAACCCTTTTGCACATACAGTACTGTGTTGTCAGTGAAGGCAAACATGGGTACACAGGTGGATAGATGGGTGAACAGGCTGAACTATTAGGTATGTCTATGAAGTGGGGAATATACCCAAGATCATGTATAGGGTTGGCAGACAATGGTCCTATAAGTGTATTTGTATGATCTGAATTCCCAGGCATATAGTAGAGCTGACAAGGGACAAGATTGTAGTCACTTTTTGGTCACAGCCAGCTACTCAGAGGGACTGCGTAGTTGAACCTGTGGGCTTAGGACCATAGTCACAGGGAACATCAAGCTCAATTGGCATAACATACTACATAAAGCATTGTTCCACCTCCTACTTTAGCGAGTAGAGACTGGGATGTTAAAAGCTTGCAAGCAGCCATCTTAGATGCAGCGAAGGGTCTCTCCTAATCCAGAACAAAGAAGAATGAAGAAAACCAAAGATTCATGGAAAGGAGAAGTGGGAGGGGGGCTGTTGTATTGCAGTGAATTGTGGTCAACGTCATGAGACAAAGTGTACGTAAACTGCTGTATGGAAAGTGAAATTTGCTCTGTAAATTTTCACCCAAATCACAATTTAAAAAAAAATTTTTTTTTACAACATAACTATTACAAGTGATCATGCTGAAAGAAACATTTCTAAATGCTTAATTATATATATATATATATATATATGTGTGTGTGTGTGTGTGTGTGTGTCTATATATAATATATATATATATTATATATGTTATTTGATCAACCAAAAAATAATTCACAAAAATTTTTGTGATATGAAGAGACAGTCACAAAGTATGCAGATTAAAAATATCAGAAATATTATTATATAGGTGACAGACAACAAGTTAATTAAAATATTATATCATTTTTCTGGATTTTGTCATTTTAGTGGTATTTATCAGCTTTTAAATACTTTAATTTGTCAAAATTTCTTTTCTCTATTCATTTTCACACCCAATTTTGATCTGTCTCCAACTTATATAAGCTTCAGGACACATAAAACCTGGATCTGCCTTTGCCCAGTGCCTGGCTCAGAACCCAGAATAAGAGTTTGCTGAATGAATCACTCTGCTCCTGATCAGATGAAAGTTAGTGTCTTAGTACTCAGCTTAGTGAAGTGGGGTCTGCTTATACGGAGGAGCATATCCAGTCTCCAGACTTGACAAGTTTAGAGACTATGGTGGGACCAAACATACCAGCAGAAATCCTGAACCCGGCTAGTGGAAAGCCGGAAGGCAGAGGCAGAGAAAACGAAGCTGGAGACTGTCATATTGTTTCACAGTCAAAAAGCAATATTTTTCCTTGTGCTTTCATTCTTGAAGGGTGTTGAAGCTAATTAAAAGAAACTCTTTCTATCTCCAAATATGCAAATTAATTTTTATATGTTTAGAAACGTATTTGAATTATGCTTCTCATTTGAAGAAAAGGGTTATTCCCTTCCTTCCTTTTAAACTGAGTAATAGGAAACATATGTGAGTAGGATGACATCAAGTCCCAATAAATCAATGTTTGGAAGTGACTGAAATCTTCCACAGAGAGTCCCAAGATAAAATACCTTACTTGAATTAACATGCACATTGTGATCTGATATTCAGTTATTCTGTTCATGTTCCTACTCAACACATTCCCATCCTAACATAATGTTTAACCTCAAAATTTCTACATGACTTCATTTCCATCAAGTGTTTGAGGTCTAGGAAGCTCTATTAACTAAAACCAAAACAAAAAAACCAAACTCAACTGCTGTCGAGTCAGTTCTGATTCATAGAGACCCCTCCTTGGGTTTCTGAGGCAACATCTCTACAGAAGTAGATTGCCCAATCTCCCTTCCAAGGAGTGGCTGGTGGGTTTGAACTCTTCTGGCTAGCAGTCAAATGCCTTAGGAGCTCTGGTGGCGTAATGCCTATTCACTAGAGACAAAGTCAAATCCAGATATACAGTTAGGTTAACTGCTTTGTGATGGAGCTGATTCTGAGGTACCAGTACCTAGCACTAGACCCACTGACAGATAGAGCAGACCTTGATGGAGTCTAGGGGAGCTGGCTCAAGTTACTAGGGAAAAACACAGAGCAGCATGATATCCAAATAATATAGCAACAGACAGATTCAAACAGTTGGTGTCAAAAGTTCTGATACTCAGAATGAATGGCCCCAAAAGGGAGGCAATAGGGAACCCAGAGGAAAGCAGTTTGGGCAATCGAAGAGGCAAAGAATCAGCATCAGGGATGCTCATAAGCAGGCAACTAAACTTTAGCCACCTGGTGTTCATAAACAGACGTCAGTTCCTGGTAAGGGTTGATAGTAGAGACCGATAATAACAAGGCAGGACTTTGGCTATTGTGGATACTAAGTCAGATATCATCCACAGGGAAGCAAGGCAGAAATTCAGTTAACCAAACTGAAACATAAGTGGGTGGACAAGTAGATCTTGGAGAATAAGACATAAACTTGTAGTTAGCAAACAAAACTGGGATAGCAACAAGGAGCTCTGGTGGTGTAGCAGTGAAGGCATTTGGCTACTAACCAAAAGGTTGGTGTTTTGAGCCCATCAGCTCTTACATGGAAGAAAGATGAAGTAGTCAGCTTCTGTAAAGATTTATAGCCTTGGAAATCCAATGGCAGTCACTATGAGTTGGAATCCACTCACTGGCAGTGAGTTTGGTTTGGTTACTGTTTGGGCTAGCAACAAAGGTAATTTGATGTTAAATGCTGTAGAACTGAGCTAAACTAGTAAAACCAATGGCCACCAAATTGATTCTGGTCATGGCAACCCCTTTGTGTGCACAGTAGAATTGTTCTCCACAGGGATTTCATGGCTGTAACCTTTCAGAAGCAGATCACCAGGCCTGTCTTTCGAGATGGCTCTGGGTGGGTTAAATCTGCCCATCTTTTGTTAGTTGTCCAATGCTTAACCATTTGCACCACCCAAGGACTCCAGAGTACTAGGCCAGAGCTCCATAATCTTCTTCTGTTCAAGGTCTGTATTAAACAGCATGGCAAGCTGAACTCCAGATTATGGACCAAGTAGCCTTTGCTGAAGGGAAAGGAGGACTACAGAGACTTGGAACCAAGTAAGATTGGGCTAATAATGAAATAAAGGAAGCCCCTAATTATGTTTAGGACTTTTGAAAACAAGCCATCATATATATGTATATATATATATAATATTATATTATATAAAATAGAAAAAAAAGGAGATACCTTGAGTCTTTTTAGGCTACTCCTAAGAAAAAAACCATTAATAATGAAAAAATTATTTTAGTGCAAGAAAAAAATAGATTTCTTTTTCCCCATACATGATCTTTAGCTTTTCTTCTTTATAGATAATAAGGCAAGAGAGAGTGTCAATTCAGACTGTAATTAAGGACTCTTTTTTTAAAATCAGAAAGCACTGTGGTTTAAAAAAATCAGGAAGGATTTAATTAGGACAAAGCAGCAGCTATTCTTCCTGAACACTGATTTAGCAATTGTTTGACATCAATTCCTCACCTAGGAGGCTGCTCAGCACATTCTTTTTTTTTTCCTCAACTGGGTGCCTGATTCACCAAGGAGACAGACTATGCCAAGAGACCCATCATTTATCCCTACATATCATTGCTCAATTCCTGGGTCTAGGGTAAGAAGTACACTAGAAGATTCAATATATCATAAATGGGACTTAGAATTAGACTTGCTGCCATAGACCTGGTATCTTGTGAGCCCTGGGTGGCCATATGTTAGTCCCTAACCCTGCCATGTTGTCTAAGTTTATATCACTGGGCTTCAACCTCAGTTTCTCCCTTAGCATTCCATTCCTTGTTGGAATGAGTCTTATACCAAGTCCCAGTCCACTGGGCTGAGTATCTGATGTCTTGCTATCTCTGCATCTTGTCTCCTGAAAGACTGAAACCTATTTTCTATGCCCTCTACTTCTGACTAGGGTTCTTCTCCGAAAGTGATAATAAACTAAACCAAGCAAATGATACTTGCTTAACTTGGAGCATTGCTTACTGCTTGAATATCTGCCTGAAATAACCTGAAGCTAGCAGCCTCCCACCCTTAGACAGTGATGTAAGCCACTGGATATTAATTCTAAGGGCCATGCCCTGACAAAGTCAGTGTTCCCAGCCCCTTTTCTTCATCTAGGGAGGGTATTAGGGAGGATCTATGTGTTACATGGAGAAAAAGAGCAAAGATTTCAAAACTGACAGACTTGGTGTTGATCCCAGCTCTTCCACTTAATTTTAGATAAACCACTGAGCTTCTCTAAGTCTATTTCCTAATCTATAAAAATGAGGATAGTGATTCTTACATGACAACTGTGAAAATCAAATGAAATAATGCAAAGCATCTATCACAGTGTCTGTACATAAAATCTGCTCAACAAACAATAGCTATTATAATTACTAGTAAGGCGCTCTGATGGTATAGTGCCTAAGGCATTTGACTGTTAACCAGAAGGTTGTCAATTCAAACCCACCAGCCACTCCACAGAAGGAAGACGGGGCAATATACTTCTGTAAAGATTTACCGCAAGGGGGTCACTATGAGTCAGAATCAACTCAGTGGACGATGGTAGTGAGCTGTGCTTTTTTTTAAAAAATATAATTACTAGTAAATGGAAGAGAAAAAAAAAAACTAAATTCATCCATCTAGCAAATGTTTATTTGGTGTTTATTAGCTGCCAAGTATGGTGTTGAGCTCTAGAAGTACAAAAGCAAAGATGATATGATCCACCAATGAGCAAAAAGAATAAGTAAATTTACATCTTCAGCGCAGTGTGGTGTGAATAGTACAACAATAGACAGAAGCCCAGAATGATAGGAATTACATAATGGGGTGGAGGGCATCTAAGCTGGAAGAGATGATCCTGATGGAGCATCCTAAAGAAAGGAGCTGACTAGGAAAAACGGGGGATGTTAGCGTGAAAGAGTTTGGTGGATTTGGGAAATTACAAGTAGTTCATCAGTGTGGCTCAATATCAAGTGAGAATATGAAGGTGAACCCACATAGGAAACCAGAAAAGTGAGTTTCTCTCCTGATGATCCTTGTACCTAGCTGCTACGAAGTTTGGAATCAATCCTCAGGGCTGAGTAGCCACTGATGGACTTTAAGCAGGGGAGTGGTATGATCAGATTTGTTTTAGAAAGATCACTCCAAAGCATTCATGGCATCATAGATTTAAATAACACTGAAAAAAAAAGAAAGCAGAACCACCACCATAGTAGAATCCCCAGTGCTCCATAAAGTGCGTTCCCTTCTAAGTTTGTTATGTAAATGTCATGTCAAAATAATTGCAAGGGTTAAGATAATGAAAAGAAAATATTTTAGAATAGAATGTTCTTTAGTTTAAGCTTCTTGGCTTTCTTTTTTTTAACAACAAAACTATAGAGCTTCAAATAAGACTAAAAATGAAATTCTGGGAGCCCTACATGTGCTCCCATACCTATTGATCTTCACACGCTATGCACCCCAGGTAGTCACAGATCTGACTGAAAATGACTTTATTAACAGAAATTCTATTGAGTGTGAAATTTTCAGTCTTCCAGGGATCAGTATAGAACTCTGCCCATAATGAACTCCCTAAAAATGTTATTGGCAATTTAAATGAGGAAATTCTTAAAATTCTCAATTTTGTAAAATACTTAGTAATCACATTGTGTGTGTGTGTGTGTGTGTGTGTGTCTGACATTGACATTTTTAGGATGCTGGCAGGGAATTGAATTTTCGAGACATGATTGCAAAAGAACTTAAGGGAAATGAACTGCAATTTAAAAAATCTGCTGAATCAAACATGTGAAAGAATTATTAGGTCAAAGATGTCAGATAATGGTTGTTGAAACTTTTATTCCTCATCTAGTCAAGCTGGCCAGGTCATATTAAAAAGGCATACTTCAGCCAAAGCACTGCTCTAAATTGCCCTGCTCCGTGTTTGTATTTTGCTGTCTCTCTTTTATTCCTTAATATTAGTTTCCACTTGTGGAGTAAACACTGAGGTCATCTCTTGACCATGTGTCCCACCACTTCTATACTATGAAGAAGCCATGTGGTTTAAGGAATTGGCCCCAGCAACTGGGAAAGGCCCTAATAAATCTGAGACAGCCAAGAAAAATCTGATCCCTGTTGCCAGTAATAGGTCTAGGAACTAACTCATACTCTAACAAATCAGCATATGGCATTCCCTTAGAAACAGAGGCTGGTACAGAAATAGGAACTTAACTGTATCTAGGACAATGAGACACACCCGAAAGATTGCTGGAGTTTCTGGGATAAGCTTCCTCTCTTGAATAAAAACCACTAAAATAGATGACATTTTTTTTTTCCTCTGCTGGCATGAACAAAGAAGCATATTTACCAATATTTACTATTATCTTTTGGTAGCATAGTGTCTAAGGCATTTGACTGTTAACCAGAAGGCTGGCAGTTCAAATCCACCAGCCACTCCTCAGAAGGAAGGTTGGGCAATCTACTTCCATAGTGATGCCACCTCAGAAACCCAAGGAGGGGTCAGTATGGGTCGGATCCTACTCGATGGCAGCGAGTTTGGGTTTTTTGGTTTTTATGACTACAAGGAGACCACCTTGGGATTGTTGTTGTTGTTGTTGTTAAGTGCCGTTGAGTCGTTTCTGACTCATAGCGACCCCATGCACAGCAGAACGAAACACTGCCCG
>NW_006922561.1:134337-142199 GCF_000298275.1 Orycteropus afer afer
AATCCATACTGCAGACTGTATTCTTCAACCTTCATCAGTAGGTGCCTTAAGTCATCCTCACTTTCAGCAAGCAAAGTTGTATCATCTGCATATCACCTTGGGATAGAATGGATAATATCCTTGGTCCTTGATAACATTGTTGAACTGCCTTTCAACCAATCGCAAAGTCCATTCTAACTCTGGAGTTCCAGTTGCATAAATTAAAATTTTTTTCTTACTGTTTCAATCACTACTTTGAGTTGGGTTTTCTGTTACTTGCAGCTGAGAGCATCCTAAGAGATGTAGCTTGTTATCAGATTTTCCTATCACTTTTGCCTATCACCCTTGCTTCCAACCTCATTGGATGCACTAATTGGCTAACTTTCTAGGTGTATAAAGGAAGATGAAGATTGGTCACATACACATTCTCAAGAGGTAAAATCTGATTGTTTTATGCCAGTAATGTTTCTACCATTCTCCTTTGCTATTAATTAGTTCATACATGGGCATGCTGAGCAATAAGACATGAGGGGAAGTATGCTGCGAGCCATCTGGTGACCAAGAGGAAAGCTTTTAAGAAATACAAAGGTGACATGCTATAGAGGGCAAAACAATGGAAGGAAACAGGTCCTTCAGACATTGAATTAAACAATGTCAGAGCCTCTCTACATCAGGATTTCTTGTTTGGCATAACAATAAATACCCTTATTGTTTAAGTCTATTTAAATTGGGGATTTTTTTAAACTTAGGGTTCAAGGCATCGTCACTGATACATCTATCTTGACCTTTGAGTGTGTTTTTCACCTGATTAGTATTTTATAATGAAAACTTTTCCAGAGGCAGCTTATTGAAAGTGGAGCCTGGATGCTAACCATACATTCAAGTGTAATTTTCTGGGGCATGAATACATCTATTCAGTTGTTGTTGTTGTTGTTAGGTGCTGTCGAGTCATTCTGACCTTATGTCCAACAGAATGAAACATTGCCCAGCCCTGTGCCATCCTCATGAACCTTGCTATACCTGAGCCCATCGTTGCATCCACTCTGTCAATCCATGTGGTTGAGGGCCTTCCCCTTTTTCATTGACCCTCCACTTTACCAAGCATGATATCCTTCTCCAGGGAATAGTTCCTTCTGACAACATGACCAAAGTAAGTGCGATAAAGTCTGGCCATTCTTGCATCCAAGGAGCATTCCAGCTACACTTTTTCCAGAGAGATTTGTTAGTTCTTTTACAGTTCATAGTACTCTCAGCATTCTTTGCCAACACCACAACTCAAAAGCATCAACTCTTCTTTGGCCTTCCTTACACATTGCCCAGCTCTCATATGCATAAGAGGCAACTGAAAATATCATGACTTGGGTTAGGTGCACTTTAGGCTTCAAGGAGATATCTTTGCTTTTCAGCACTTGCAGCAGATTTGCCCAATGCAATACATGGTCTGATGTCTTGACTGCTACTTCCATTGGTGTTCACTGTAGAACCAAGTAATATGAAATCTTTGACAACTTCAATCTTTTCTCCATTTATTGTGATGCTGCTTTTTAGTCCAGTTGTGAGGATTTTTGTTTTCTTTATATTGAGGTTTAATCACTACTACAGACTGCAGTCTTCAAACTTCATCAATCAGTAAGTGCTTCAAGTCATCCTCACTTTCAGCAAGCAAAGTTGTGTCATCTGCTGTCATATTCTGATGTCATATTCTTCTTCACATTATCTAGCTTCTCAGATTATTTGCTCAGCATACAGATTGAGTAAGTATGGTGAAAGACACAACCCTGACGCACTCCCTTCCTGATTTTAAACCATGCAGTGTCTCCTTGTTCTGTTCAAATGACCACCTCCTGGTCAATGTACAGGTTCCTCATGAGTACAATTAAGTGTTCTGGAATTCCCATTCTTCTTAATGTTATCCATAGTTTGTTATGATCCACACAATCAAATGCTTTTGTAAAGTCAATAAAACACAAGTAATCATCTTTCTGGTATTCTTTGCTTTCCGCCAAGATCTATCTGACATCAGCAAAGATATCCCTCATTCCATGTCCTCTTCTGAATCCTGCTTACATTTCTGGAAGTTCTCTGTCAGTATATTGCTGCAGCCACTTTTGAATTATCTTCAGTAAGATTTTACTTGCATGTGATATTAATGATATTGTTTGATAATTTCCACATTCTGTGGGATCACCTTTCTTTGGAATGGGTACATATATGGATCTCTTCCAGTCAGTTGGCCAGGTAGCTGTCTTCCAAATCTCTTGGCATAACCGAGTGAGTGCCTCTAGCACAGCATCCATTTGTTGAAACATCTCAATGGGTATCCCATCAATTCCTGGAGCCTTGTTTTCCACCAATTCCTTCACTGCAGTCTTGACTTCTTCCTTCAATACCACTGGTTCTTGATAATATTTATGTCATATTCTTGATATGGAATCAACTGGACCAATGAGCAGCATCACAATAAATGGAGAGAAGATTGAGGTTGTCAAGGAATTCACGTTGCTTGGTTCTACAATCGATGCCAACGGAAGCAGCAGTCAGGACATTAGACGACGTGTAGCATTGGGAAAGTCAACTGCAAAGGAACTGTTTCAAGTGCTGAGGAGCAAGGATATCTCATTGAGGACTAAGGTGCACCTGACACAAGCCATGATATTTCCAATAGCCTGGTATGCATGTGAGAGCTGGACAATGAATAAGGAAGACCGAAGAAGAGTTGATGCTTTTGAGTTGTGGTGCTGGCGAAGAATGCTGAAAGTACCGTGGACTGCTAAAAGAACTAACAGATCTGTCCTGGAGGAAGTGCAGCCAGAATGCTCCTTGGAAGCAAGAATGGCCAGACTTCGTCTCACCTATTTTGGTCATGTTGTAGGAAGGGACCATTCCCTGGAGAAGGATGTCATGCTTGGTAGGGTGGAGGGTCGACGAAAGAGGGGGAGGCCTTCAAGGAGATGGATTGATACGATGGCTGCGATGATGGGCTCAAGTATAGCAGGGATTGTGGGGCTGGCGCAGGATTGGGCAGTGTTTCATTCTGCTGTGCATGGGGTCGCTATGAGTCGGAAACGACTCGACGGCACTTAACAACAACAACAACATTCTTGATCTATTCAGTTAGACCACACATATATTCAGATTGTAATCTTTCGGTATTTTGAATAATTCTAGAAATTTTTCTTAACAAATTCAGCAGTTTTCTTAATAGGTTTAACAAATAAATAGTGTACTCAATAACATGATGTTAATTAATGATGTGGATGGAATAACGCCTTTGCATCTTCATTTGCTGATGTGGCAGACTCAGAATAAGAAGTAACAGCTGCAAATATCCAGTAGCATTTGGAACATGGATTATATGAAGCACAAATCAAAGAAAATTGGAAGTTGTCAAAAATGGAATGGAATGCTTGAAGATCAATATCCTAGCTGAAATGGACTGGTACTTGCCATTTTAAATCCAAAAATTTTATGGTCTACTATGCCAGGAGTGACAAATTGAAGAGGAGTGGCACTGCATTAATCATTAAAAAGAACATTTTGAGATTTATCTTGAAATACAACACTGTCCATGATAGATTAATATCCATACACCTACTAAGAAGAGAAGTTAATACAATCATTATTCAAATTTACACACCAACCTTGAATGCCAAAGACGAAGAAAGTGAAAATGTTTACAAACTCCTATAGTCTGAAATTGAACGAACATGCAGTCAATATGTATTAATAATTATTGGTGATTGAAATGCAAATGTTGGAAACAAAGAAGTATCACCAGTAGGAAAATATGGCTTTTGTGATACAGATTACTCTGGAGTTGCATGACAGATTGCTGAAAGAATGAGTTATTTATTGGAAATACTTTTTTAAATAAATAAGTAAATAACACAACCATTATAAATGTGGACCTCATCTCACAGAGTACACAGGAATCAAACCTACTACATCTGTGGAAAAAAGCAATGGAGAAGCTCAATATCATCAGTCAAGGCAAAACCACAGCATAAAAAAGGACCAAATTTGCTGGTGTGATAGAGCCTGGTGAGACCCCTGAGACTATGGCCTCTAGTTACCCTTCAGATCTGGAACTGAATTCACTTCTGTGGCTTCCAGCCAAACAACAGACAGGCATATGGGGTGAACATTTACATCAAGTAGATACACTCCTTGGAGCGATTAATCATGGGAGAGCAGAAGCGCAGTGTTTGCACAGGGAGACAGCTCAGCAGTGGGAGTGCATGGGAGAGAAGGACACAGGGAAGAAACTATGATGAGGAAGTGGAAAGAGAGCTGTTACCTCATGGGGAATTGCAGTCAATGTCATGAAACAAAATGTGTATGAACTGCTGCATGGAAGATGAATTTGCTCTGTAAACTTTCACCCAAATCAAAAAAATCTGGGGAAAAAAAAATGACAAAGCCACAGGCCAATTGTGAAATAGACCATCAATTGCTCATATGCAAGTTCAAATTGAATCTGAAGAAAATTAAAGCAAATCTATGAGACCCAAAGTATGACCTTAAATACATCCTCTCCTGGATTTAGATACTATCTCAAGAACAGATTTGATGCACTGAACACCAATCAATAGAAGAGTTGTGGGATGAGATCAAGAACATCATACATGAAGAAAGGGAAAAGTCATTAAAAAAACAAGAAAGAAGGACAAGACTAAAATGGATGTCAGAAAGACTCTGGAACTTTCCCTTAAGCACTGAGTAGCTAAATTGAATGGAAAAAACATAATAAAGTAAAAGATGAACAGAAGATTTCAATGGGTGACTCCAGAAGACAGGGTAAAGTATTATAATGAAACGTGCAAAGAACATTTGAAGAACACAACCAATATTTCTCAAGCTAAAAGAATTGAAGAGAAAACTCAAGCCTTGAGTTGCAATATTGAAGGGTCCTATGGGCAAAAAATAGAATGACACAGGAAATATATATATATATATACACACACACACACACACACACACATATATATATACACATATATATATATATAACTATATACATACACACATATATGTGTGTATGTGTATATATATTGTGTGCATATATATATACACACACACATATATATAGATGGAATGAACACACAGTCAGCGTAACAAAAAGAATTGGTAGACTTTAACCATTTCAGCAAGTAAGTATATGGTCAAGGACTGCTGGCACTGAAAGCGTCAGCAAAAAACAAGGCTCCAGGAATAGATGCAATACCAACTGAGATACTTCAACAAATAGATGCAACATTAGAAGCATTCTCTGGTCTATATCAAGACATCTAGAAAACAGCTACATGGCCAATTTCCTTGAAGAGATCCATATTCATGCTCATTCCAGAGAAAGGTGATCCAACAAAGTGAAGAAATAATCTAAGAATATCATTAAAATCACATGCTAGCAAAATTTTGCTGAAGATAAATTTAAAAATGACTGCAGTCATGTATTAACAGAAGTTCAAGATAGATTCAGAAGAGGACATGGAATGAGGGCTATCATTGCTCATGTCAGATGGATGGATCTTGGCCAAAAGCAGAGAATATCAGAAAATGTTTACCTGTGTTTTGTCGACTATGCAAAGGCTGTGTAGATCATAACAAAATATGGATAACATTACAAAAAATGGGAGTTTCAGAACACTTAATTGTATTCATGCACAACCTGTACATGGATCAAGAGGCAGTCACGCAAACAGAACAAGGAATACCGCCTGGTTCAAAATTGGATAAGGTGTGTGGTAGGGTTGTATCCTTTCATTATATTTATTTTATCTATATACTGAACAAATAATCCAAGAAACTGGGCTATATGAAGAAAAATGAGGCACCAAGATTGGAAAAAGACTCATTAACAGACTGTGATACACAACCTTTCTTGCTGAAAATAAAGACAACTCTAAGTACTTACAGATGAATGTCAAAGACTACAACCTTCAGTATGGATTATACTTGAATGTAAAGAAAATGAAATTCCTCACAAGATCATGACAAATGGAGAAAAAAATGAAGTTGTAAAGGATTTTATTGTACTTAGATCAATAATCAATGCCCATGGAAGCAGAGGTCAAGAAATCAAGCAACTTTTTGCATTGGGCAAATTGGCTGCAAAAGATCTCTTTAAAGTTCTAAAAAGTAAAGATGTCAGTTTGATGACTAAGGTGTACCTGACCCAAGCCATGGTCTTTTTAATCACCTCATATGCATATGAAAGCTATTTTTGTTGTTGTTGGGTGCCGTCCGGTCATCTCCGACTCATAGTGACCCTACGCATAGCAGAACGAAACACCACTCGGTCCTGCGCCAACTCCATGATCCTTGCTATACTTGAGCCCATCACAGCTGCCACCGTGTCAATCCATCTTGTTAAGGGCCTTTCCCTCTTTCATCGACCTTTCACCTTATCAAGCATGACATCCATCTCCAGGAAATGGTCCTTTCTGACAACATGACCAAAGTATGTGAGATGAAGTCTGGCCGATCTCATTTATGAAGTCTGGCCATTCTCATCAATGCTCAAGGAGCATTCTGGCTGCACTTCCTCCAGGACAGAACTGTTCTTTTAGCAGTCCACGGTACTTTCAGCATTCTTTACCAACACCACATCACAAAAGCATCAATTCTTCTTTGATCTTCCTTATTCGTTGTCCAGCTCTCACATGCATATGAGGTAATTGAAAATTCCATAGCTTGTGTCAGGTGCACCTTAGTCCTCAAGGAAACATCTTTGCTCTTCAGCATTTGAAAGAGGTCCTTTGCAGCCGATTTACCCAGTGCTATACGTCATCTAGGAGCTCTGGTAGCATAATGCCTAATGCACTTGACTGCTCAGAAGGGTGGCGGTTCAAACCCCCCAACCACTCCTTCGAAGGAAGATGGGGCAATCTACTTCCACAGTGATACTGCCTTGGAAACCCAAGGAGGTGTTGCTATGAATCGAGTCTGACTCGACGGCACATAACAACAACAACAACATACGTCGTCTAGGAGCTCTGGCATAGTGCTTAAGGCACTTGACTGCTAACCAGAAGGCTGGCAGTTCAAACCCACCAGCCACTCCTCGGAAGGAAGGTTGGGCAATCTAATTCTGTAGTGATACTGCCTCAGAAACCCAAGGAGGGGTCCCTATGAGTCGGGTCTGACTCAACAGCACATAACAACAACAACAACATATGTCATCTGATGTCTTAACTGTTGCTTCCGTTGGTGCCAATTGTAGAACCAAGCAATGTGAAGTCTTTAACAACTTCAATCTTTTCTCCATTTATCGTGATACTGCTTACAGGTCCAGTTGTGAGGATTTTTGTTTTCTTTATATTGAGATGTAATCCATAATCCATACTGCAGACTATATTCTTCGATCTTCATCAGTAAGTGCTTCAAGTCATCCTTACTCTCTGCAAGCAAAGTTGTGTTGTCAGCATATCACAGGTTGTTAATGATTCTTCCTTCAATCCTGATGCCACATTCTTCTTCATATAGTCCAGTTTCTCAGATTAGTTGCTCAGCATACATATTGAATAAGTACAGTGAAAGTATACAACTCTGATGCACTCTCTTCTTGATTTTGAACCATGCAGTGTCCCCTTGTTCTATTTGAACGACAGCCTCCTGGTCTATGTACAGGTTCCTCATGAGTACAATTAAATGTTCTGGAATTCTTATTCTTCTCAAAGTTATCCATAATTTGTTATGATCCACACAATCAAATGCTTTTGCATAGTCAATAAAACACAAGTAAATATCTTTCTGGTATTCTTTGCTTTGAGCATCCATCTGACATCAGTAATGATATCCCTCATTCCATGTCCTCTTCTGAATCCAGCTTGCATTTCTGGAAGTTCTCTGTCAATATACTGCTGCAACCACTTTTGAATTAT
>NW_006922561.1:156158-157893 GCF_000298275.1 Orycteropus afer afer
AAAATAAAATAAAATAACTCATTGCTGTCGAGTTGATCTGAATATTGTGAAAATGTAATATACCCAAAGCAATCTACACATCCTATGCAATTCTGATCCAGATACCATGAACATTTTTTTAAGGATATGGAAAAAAAAATTATTAATTTCATATGGAATGGAAAGAGACCTTGGATAAGCAAAGCAGTTCTGAAGAAGAAAAAGTGGGAGGTCTCACACTTCTGGATCTCAAAACCTACTATACAGCCACAGTAGTTAAAACAGTGTGGTACTAGTACAACAATAGACAGACCAATGAAACTTAATTGAAAACCCAGAAATAGACTCATCCATCTGGACGGCTGATCTTTGACAAAGGACCAAAACCCATTAAATGGGAGAGAGATAGCCTCTTTAACAAATGGTGCTGGCAAAATTGGATATCCACTTGCAGAAAAATGAAACAAGACCCATACCTCACCCCATACACAAAAACAAACTCAAGTTGGATCAGAGACTTAACTGTAAAACTTAAAACTATAAAGCTCATCAAAGATAAAATAAGGGCAAATCTACCAAAGCAAAAAACCAAATTCACTGCCATAGTGTCAATTCCGACTCATAGTGACCCCTCCTTGGGTTTCCAAGGCGGTATCTCTATGGAAGTAGATGGCCCAGTCTTCCTTCTGAGGAGTGGCGCCATCCTCACAATCATTGCTATACTTGAACCTATCGCTGCAGCCACTGTATCAATACATCTTGCTGAGGGTCTTCCACTTTTATATTGACCTCCACTTTACCAAACATCATATCCTTCTCCAGGGAATGGTCTCTTCTGACAACATGCCTGAAGTAGGTGAGATGACATCTGGCCATTATCGCTTCTGAGGAACATTCTGGCTGTACTTCTTCAGAACAGATATGTTAGTTCTGGCAGTTCATGGTATTTTTCAGTATTCTTTGCCAAAATCACAACTCAAAGGCATCAGTTGCTCTTTGGTAGTCTTTGTTCATTGTCTAGCATTCACAGGCAGATGAGGCGATTGAAAATATCATGGCTTGGTTTAGGGGCACTTTTTAGTCTTCAAAGTGACATCTTTGCTCTTCAACACTTTAAAGAAGTCTTTTACCACATATCTGCCCAGTGCAATACGTCGTCTGATGTCTTGACTGCTGCTTCCATGAGTGTTCATTGTGGAACAAAATGATATAAAATCTTTAACAACTTAAATCTTTTCTCCATTTATTGTGATGCTGCTTATTGGTCCAGTTGCAATGATTTTTGTTTTATGTTGAGATGTAATCCATACTGCAGACTGGTGTCTTTAATCTTCATCAGTAAGTGCTTCAAGTCATGTTCACTTTCAGCAAGCAAATTTGTGTCATCTGCATATCACAGGTTGTTAATGATTAATAATTTCTCCAATCCTGATGCTGTGCTCTTCATTAAGTCCAGCTTCTCAGATTATTTGCTCAACATACAGATTGAATAAGTATGGTGAAAGGATAAAACCCTGACACACACCTTTCTTGATTTTAAACCATGCATATCCCCTTGTTCTGTTAGAATTACTGCCTCTTAGGCTATGTACGGGAGCTCTGGTAGCATAGTGGCTAAGGCACTTGACTGCTCACCAGAAGGCTGGCGGTTCAAACCCACCAACCACTCCTTGGAAGGAAGGTTGGGCAATCCTACTTCTGTAGTGATACTGCCTCGGAAACCCAAGGAGGGGTCGCTATGAGTCGGGGCCGACTC
>NW_006922561.1:158828-178270 GCF_000298275.1 Orycteropus afer afer
TAGTCCTCAAGGAGACATTCTTGCTCCTCAGCACTTGAAACAGTTCCTTCACGGTTGACCTTCCCATTGCTACACGTTGTCTAATGTCCTGACTGCTGCTTCCATTGGTATTGACTGCAAAACCAAGCAATATGAATTCTTTGACAACCTCAATCTTCTCTCCATTTATTGTGATACTGCTCATTGGTCCAGTTGTGAGGATTTTTGTTTTCTTTATATTGAGACGTAATCCATACTGCAGACTGTATTCTTCAACCTTCATCAGTAAATGCCTCAAGTCATCTTCACTTTCAGCAAAGTTGTATCATCTGCGTATCTCAGGTTGTTAATGATTCTTCCTCCAATCCTGATACCACGTTTTTCTTCATATAGTCCAGCTTCTCAGATTATTTGCTCAGCGTATAGATAGAATAAGTGTGGGCAAAGGATACAATCCGGACACACTCCCTTCTTAATTTTAAACCATGTAGTGTCCCCTTGTTCCGTTCAAATGACAGCCTCCTGGTCAAGGTACAGGTAGTTCCTCATGAGTACAATCAAGTGTTCGGGAATTCCCATTTTTCTCAATGTTATCAATTCTTGGTCATATGCTATCTCTTGAAATGGCTGAATGTCTACCAATTCTTTTTGGTACTGTGACTCTGTGTATTCCTTCCATTTGCCTTAGATACTTCTTGCATCATTCACTATTTTGCCCATAGAATTTTTCATTATCACAACTGAGACTTAAATTTTTCTTCAGTTCTTTCAGCTTGAGAAACATCAAGGGTGTCCTTCCTTTTTGGTTTTCTAAGTCCAGGTTTTTGCACATTTCATTATAATACTTTACTTTGTCTATAAAACTTTACTTTGCAGTCTGTCTACCATGGATAACCTTGCAGGTGTTCGCAATAATGGTGGTAAAGCTTCCAGCATCACAGCAACACACAATCCACCACAATATGACAAACTGACAGTAGAGTGGTGGTGAGAGGGGCATCTTAGGCTCTTAAAATGTATCCAAATTACATTTAAAACTCAGTGCAGTATATAACTTAATCCTTAGTTTCTGTCACATTGGCTCCAACTCATGATATATAATAAAACTAAACATTCCCAATCCTGTGCCATCTTCATAATCGTTCTTATCTTTGAGTCCATTGTTGTAGCCATTGTATCAATCCATCTCGCTGAGGATTTCTCTCACCTTTGTTACCCTGCAATTGACCAAATATGATGATCTCTAACGACTAAACTCTCCTAATGATGCGTGTTCCTTTCTTCCTAGTCTGTCTTAGTCTGAAAGCTCTACTAAAACCTGTCCACCACAGTTGACTCTGCTGGATTTTTAAATACTGGTAGCATAGCTTTCATAGCAATATGAAGAAACCATAGTAAGAAAAACTGACAGATGAGTGGTGAATAACTTAATCTTAAAAAATCCTAATTGAGGTTTTGCAATTATTTCAGAGCTACTTGGCAAGCTATTGTGTTCCTTTGGAATCCTCTGGTGATATAAATGGTTAATGCACTCAGTTGTTAGAGGTTTGAGTCCACCCAGAGGTTCCTTGGATCAGAGGTCTGGCGATTGAAAATCCTATGGGGCACAGTTCTACTCTGACACACATGGGGGTCACCATGAATCAGAGTTGACTTACAGCAGCTTTCTTTTCTTTTTTCTGGTGTGTTCCTTTTATTTGGACCTGAGAATGTTACTTTGTATATTTGTCTCTTCAAGTAATGGTACTGGCAAAATTGGATTTCCACATGGAGAAAAATGAAGTGAGACCCAAACTCACTATCATACTCAAAAATGAATTCAAAATGGAACAAGGATTTAAATGTTAAATCTAAAATCATAAAGTTCTTAGAAGAAAATACAGGGGCAAAGTTCTGAGACTTAATTTTTTTCAATGATAGATTATCAAACACAACAATTGCATAAGCAGCAGAAGACAAAATAAATCATTGGATCTCAGAAAAATTAAATACCTGTCTTCATCCAAAGACTTTATCAGAAAAATAAAAGACAGTCTACAGTCTGAGAAAAAAATCTTCAGTAACTATATCTGAAAAAAGGCCAGATATCTAAAATACATATATATAAAACCTCTGCAACTTAACAGAAAGACAATCCAATAAAAAAATTGACAATAGACATGAATAGACATTTCACCAAAGAGTATATTCAAATGACCAACAAACATGAAAAGTTGCTCAACATGTTTAGCAATCAAAACAGCAATGAGATACAATTTCATTCCCACTATGATAGCTGAAGTTTTAAAAAGAAAAACAAAATAGAAAACAACAAATGTGCCAAGGATGTGGGGTAACTGGAATCTTTATCCATTGCTGGTAGGAATGCAAAATGCTACAGCTGTTGTGGAAAACACAGGGCAGCTCCTAAAAAAATTAAAATTAGAACTACCACGACCCAGCAATTCCACTGCTAATAATATACCCAAGGGACTTGAAAGCAGCAATACAAACAGACACTTGTACACCAATGTTCACTGCAGCACTATTCACAATAGCCAAAAGTGGAAACAACCTAAATGCCTATCAACAAATGAATGGATAAACAAAGTGTGGTACACATATACATACTATGGAATTCTACTCAGCCAGAAGGAGAATGAAGTCTTGATACATGCTAAAACATGGATGGAGTGTGAATAGATTATAAATCAATCACAAAAAGACAAATAAAATATAGCTTCACTGATATAAAAAGACAAGAACAGGCAAATATATAGAGACCAAAGTTTGTTAGTAGTTACTGTAGGTGGGGTATAGGGGAAGCGGGGGTTGTTTATGAAGCATGGAGTTTCTGTTTATGGTGATGGAAAATTTCCATTGATTGAGGGTAATTGTTGCACAGCCAATTGATATAATTGTTGTCAATAAGCTGTAAAAAGTTGAATTAGCAAACATGTGTGATATACATTTTTCACACACACAAAAAAGGTACTTGAGTGTCCATAAGACATGGCAGCTGGTTTCTCCCAGAGCAAGTGATCCATAAGAAAGAGTAAAAAGAGAGTCACAATGCCTCTTATGACCTATTTTTGGAAGTCACACACTGTCACACCATATTCTATTTGTAAGAAGCAGTCTCTAAGTGCAGCCCACACACAAGCCAGTGGTGGGGTAGATACAGGCCACTTCTTGAAGGGAGGAATATCAAAGAATATATGAATATATTTTAAAAACACAATAAAAAGCAAGGAAGAAGCACTTCTGGTGTTAGCATATTGCCTCTATTGTCCTAGATAACCCATTTTGTATACCTCTTCATCATCATTAAAGATTGTTTGTAATTCTCCGCATGATCTATGGCACAGAAGCTCCACCCCCAGTAGTTTACGAAAATATTTCTTTCAACCCAACACACTGAACACCGTTCATATTATGTTATATTACTCCCAGTGATATTTTAGTGTCACAAGGAGGTTTATAGATGTCCTAAGTTATGGTAAAATCCCAAGGGAACTGCCTTGCTGATTTATCCAGCTCTGATTAAAGATAAAAGTTGTGAAAAATTTTTAGCAGAGTTTCTCAAAGAAACATTCCCTATAGGATGATTTTGTTTTTAATTGCACAGTATACACACACTTTCCACCTAAGCATATTGCTCCACTGTTGTTGTTGTTGTTGTTGTTGTTAGGTGCCGTCGAGTCGTTTCCGACTCATAGCGACCCCATGCACAGCAGAACGAAACACTGCCCGATCCCGCGCCAGCTCCACAATCCCTGCTATACTTGAGCCCATCATCGCAGCCACGTGTCAATCCATCTTGTTGAAGGCCTACCCCTCTTTCGTCGACCCTCCACCCTACCAAGCATGACATCCTTCTCCAGGGAATGGTCCCTTCTTACAACATGACCAAAATAGGTGAGACGAAGTCTGGCCATTCTCACTTCCAAGGAGCATTTTGGGTGCACTTCCTCCAGGACAGATCTGTTAGTTCTTTTAGCAGTCCATGGTACTTTCAGCATTCTTTGCCAGCACCACAACTCAAAAGCATCAACTCTTCTTCGGTCTTCCTTATTCATTGTCCTCGTTCATTGTCATTCCTTATTATTTGCTCCACTGTATCTAAAACAAAAATGTATACTAGAAAATTTTCTGTATTGTTAGGCTATCTAGCTTTAAAAAAAAAAAAAAAAGACACATGGAGATATACTATGTTTCTTCACCTAAAAGAGAAAGAGCAAAAGTTCTGAAAAATTCTAATTCTTAGATTTCTTTAGCATCTTCTTAACCAATGATTGAAAGTTTCTCAGGACATTACTCTAAGCGTGGATCATTCTACTCAAATTCTGTACAACTCTGAAACACAAGGTTTCATATTTGCACCTGTTCAGGAAGTGAATCCTTTTCACATGGCCATAACCAAAAAATACAAGGTTTTCTCTTTGTTCCTGGTTGCCTTGTAGGATTTCCAGAGACCTAACATTTGAAGGCCCAAACCTTAATATTGAATTCATGTTTTTATGTATTTACTCACTCCACTTAAAATCTCTAAGTGGAATACCACAAATACTGGGAAAAGGTGGTCAGAGGAGGTTGTGCTTGTTCACTTGCATTTATTTTTGTAATATTGATGTTTTCATTTTAATCATCAAACTTCTAAATAGAACCATGTCTCATGAGATTTCTGACATTCACTTTGACATTCATCCTTTGGCAGAGATACCAACCTTGACAGCAGACAAGGCTGTGAGTATAATCTGTGAATTTAAAACACAAGTTGCTGATTCAATACTGGAAAAAATGGTAAATTTGATCATCAGAGATTAAGTATATTTCTTAGTAACATTAAATAATATGTTTATTTAATGGAAAAGAAGCTGAAAATCACATGCTAATTTATCAGGGCAGAATTGGCATAATGTAAACCAGGAAAATATCATCTTTTCATATTACATATTGAATAATACAGAACCACATATACCACAAAGTGAGAGCTATTCTGCAAGGCTCTCAAGGCTTTACTGCTAACCAGAAGGCTGGTGGTTCAAACCCACTAGCCACTCCTTGGAACGAAGGTTGGGCAATTTACCTCTGTAGTGATAATGCCTTGGAAAACCAAGGAGGGGTCCCTATGAGTAGGGTCCGACTCGACGGCAAATAGCAACATGAGTTGAAATGGACTTGACAGCAGTGAGTTGAGTACTCTAGTATGACCTCATTTATATAACAAAGAAACTCCTATTTCTAAACAAGATCACAACCACATGAATAGGGCCAGAACTTCAGTACATATTTTGTGGGGACGCAATTCAAACCATAACATTCACCTTTATTAAATAAGGTTGGTGAGCAGCCAGAATGAGTTGACAGAAGCCTTGAGAGCCTTGCAGAATATCTCGCACTTTGTTAAGTAAAGAGTCCACACCAGGGTATCTCTGCTTGGGGACAGAAGCAAAAGGAAAAGTAACAAAGTCATGTCATATTTATGTAGTTTTATCCTTCCTTTTGAAAAGGAAAGTTTTAGGACCAACAATTTAAATAAAGAATTAGGTGTAATTCTGACAAGCATATTGCTTTCTGTTTTTACCTATATTCTCAGTTGTTGTTGTTGTTGTTATGTGCCGTCGAGTCGGACCTGACTCATAGTGACCCCTCCTTGGGTTTCCGAGGCAGTAGCACTACAAAAGTAGATTGCCCATCTTCCTTCCGAGGAGTGGCTGGTGGGTTTGAACCTCCAGCCTTCTGGTTAGCAGTCAAGTGCCTTAGGCACTATGCTACCAGAGCTCTGTAAGGTACCTAATCCCATTTAGGTTCACTGAATTTCAGAATTGAAGCTTAGTGATGTTTATAGTGAAAGAGAGTCTGATATATTTTAGTTGCTGGTATTAGCTACATATGCCAAAAGTCATCCACTAGAAATATATCATTTACATTTTTGTTAAACGTAACTATGGCCATTGTATCCATATAAAGTGTCTGTATGGGGATTTTTTTTCTTAATGAAAAATAAAAACAATTCTACTTCCTAAGCTTGAATAGTAGTATTATTATATTTTTGAATAGCAATATGAGTTTAATTTTATTTTTTTAAAAAAACAGCTCTATTAATATATAATTCATGTACTATAAAATTCTCTCTTTAAAATGTACAATCCAGTGTTTGTAGTGTATTCCCAGAGTTGTGCAACTATTAGACCCTTAGGTGACACAAACAGCTTGCACCTGACTACCAGTCTATAGGCTGGTAGTTCGAACCCACCAAGTGGCACTGTGGAAAAAAGGCCTTGCAATCTGTTTCTGTACAGATTTTATGAAGAAAATCCTATAGGGTAGTTCTACTTTGTAACACAAGGGGCGGCCATGAGTTGTGTTAGATTTGGTTTTGATTTTGGTCTAACTCTCACTGGAACTAACTTCAGAACATTCCCATCACTCCAAAAAGAAACCCCCTAAGCAGTCACTCCCAATTCCCTCCAGCCGCTGGCAACCACTAATGTACCTTGGGTCTCTATGGTTGTTCTGGTTACCTAATGCCACTCTGAGAAGGAATATGCCACAAATGGGATGGCCTTAACAAACAGGAGTTTATTCTTACAATTTGGAGGCTTTAAGTCCAAGTACAAAGTGCCAGGCTCTAGGGGCTGGGTGAAAACCCTTCAACCTTGGGGTCCAGTTCTGCCTCCTGTTCTTGGCCCACTGGAGCTAGAGGCATTTCTTCACTTAGACAGCTGCTGGCTGCTGAGGCTGAGAAGCCCCAAGGTTGACAAGTAAAAAGGCACCGTCCCAATATTACCAAATCACATGGCCGGCCATTAATTCAAGTCCATTGAAAGTCCCAAGGTTGGCAGAGCATAGCAGGGTAAACAACGACATGGCTACATGCAGGGTTCAAGGTGCCATAAGCTAGAAACCAGTCCCAAAGCTGCTTCTTATATACAGGAAGCAGACCACATCCCCAAGGCAGTCAGCTACTTGGCTGCTTGTAGTAGAGCCCACCATGGAGTTGATTGCCAGTCTCATCATGGGGAATAACTACCACCAGCTGCCCAGCCACTCAACCAGGCCCAGCCAAGCTGACACACAAACATAACTAGCACAATTGTGTTGCGTATTCTGGACATTCCATATAAATTGAATCATACAATATGTGGTCATTTGTGACTTGCTTCTTTCACTTAGCTATACTGTTTTCAAGGTTAATCCATGTTGCAGCATGTATCAGTACTTCATTCATTTTATGGCTGCATCATAATCCTTCGTATGTATATGCCATGTTTGTTTATCCTTTCATTATTAGTTGATGGACATTTGGGTTGTTTCTACTTTTTGTCTGTTGTGAATAATGCTGCTATACAGATTTATGTACAAATTTTTGTGTGGACAAATGTTTCGTCCTTTTCAGCATAAAAATATTGCATTTCTTTTATTAAAATACTTTATTCCTTAGTAGTTCATTAGGCGCATAGTGCCTAAGGCATCTGACTGCTAACCACATGACTGGTGGTTCAAACTCACCAGCCACTCCTCGGAAGGAATCTACTTCTGTAGAGATACCACCTCGGAAACCCAAGAAGGGGTGACTATGAGTCAGAATCAACTTGCTGGCAGTGAATTTGGGTTTTTTTTTTTTTTTTTTGGTAAGTAGTTCATTCTTTTAAACACTATTGTAAATTATATGCATCTTCTTGCCTAGCCTCCCGCACCCCTCACTCACTTCCTCAGCACTGTCCTTGAAAACTCACACATGACCTTCTCCTCTGAACACAGCCCTAGAAGGGTATTTGTCCTTAAGTACCTCTCATTCTGTGGCTCCTTTTCTCATTGTTGGAGTTGGGAGGGGGCAATGAAGAACCCAGAACTTCAGGACCAATTAGAGTTAGGCAATTAGATCAAAATATCACTTTTGTTACTGAATAAGTTGTTTAGGGAATGAGGTGTAGGGCTGAGGGCAAAATGAGCTTGCTAATATTCCAAGGGGAGCTCTGGTGGTATAGTGCCTAAGGCATTTGACTGCTAACCAGAAGCTTGGAGGTTCAAACCCACAAGCCACTCCTGGAAAGGAAGATTGGGCAATCTACTTCCAGAGAGATACTGCCTTGGAAATCCATCAACTTGACAGCAGTGAGTTTAGTTTTAGGATTCCCTGACATACTCTGTTCCACGCGACTCCCACCTCTGCCCACCCGATCAGACCCTGGAAAGAACTTGAGACTGCCTCAGCCTGATCCAGGGCTGAAAGTTCATATTCTTAGGATCTTTAATAAATGAACTCCACTTAATTATAACCTGTGAATTAATGATGGACAGTCACCAACCAAGTGAGGCAAGAAGGATGACAGGGGATGTCACTCCATATGGAAACAGAAGGAGCAGGAAAAAAGCACACTACTTCCCAACAGTCATGAGAGGTAGTGCCACAGGAATTCTGGCAAATAAAACCCTCCATTTTATTTCAAAATAATTTGAGAACAGTCTAACAAGAATGTACCATAAATTATTAATACAGACCTCTAGTATGCTTTTAATAATATATAAAGTCTTTTGAAAGACTTCTCTCAAACATCTTACAAAAAAAATGAGTAAGTTTAAAACCACAATAGTATTTTTCCTCTCTCAAAATTCATAGCAACCATTTATTTCACATTTCAAATTGTAAATAATTTTAACAACAAACTTCATGTGAAGGAAGAAATACTAGAAATAGAACTACTCTGTAAGAAAGAATTTTAACATTAAAACTAAGAAGATAAATTTTACTTGCAATTTAATTTTAAATTATAGGACTTTTAAAACCAAAGATTTTATCCCAGAGAATGACATTACACTGGATTGATGAAGTTCACAAATATTTATGGAGGATGCCTGGTCAGAAAGTAATCAAACCAACAAAGGCAGTAATAGTTAGCTCCACATGAGAGGTTTTCAGTGTACCTGCTGAATTATTAAAAAGACTGACTAAATAAAATCTGAAGAAATTGAGCTTTCATTTCTGAGCACTGAGGCCTTTAATTCACTCTGGACTCATCATTTCAATAAAAGACCTGAGGTCACAAAGCTGTGAGCTTACATTTTATGACCTTTATAAGACATGTCATTCAGGACAGGAATCTACTGAAAAGAAATTGCCCTGATACTGAAAAAGAACTCAACTTGTTCAAAAATAAAATAATAATAATAATAAAATGAAGACTATTTTATCTAAGGTCCCTTATATTTAATTCCTTCCTAATTTGTTTTTCCTCTAAATTAAAGTTTTAATCTTACTATACCTCAAGTGGGAGCTCTGGTGGTGTAGTGCCTTAAAGACATTTGACTGCTAACCAGAAGGCTGGTGGTTCAAACTCACCAGCCATTCCTTGGAAGGAAGGTTGGAGAATCTACTTCCATAGTGATACTGACTTGGAAACCCAAGGAGGGGTTGCTATGAGTCGGATCTGACTCCACGGCAGTGAGTTTGGTTTGCTTTGACACCTCATGTAGATTGTGGTTAGAATTCAAACTACAACATTTGGCTAATGTACTTAGTCAAAGAAAAAGTGATTAAAAGAAAACAAAAAATAGAATATATAAATAGTACCTAAAACCTGGGGAAACTTTATGCTTCATTAGCATCCTAATCTGAGGTTATATACTGCCTTGATCGGTATTCTTCTATTCTCTTCTGGATAAGCTCATCCACTCCCATGACTTCAAATACCATCTTACATGTTAAATGCTTTCAAATATGTATTTCAGAAATCATCTTTCTCCTTCTATGTTGAACTGTATTTCTCTTTCCCATGTTACTCTTATCAATACTCTGTCCTTTATTGTCCATGTTCCACTAACCAATTAGTTCTGTTTGATCTCCAGAAATGAAATGCTTTCCACAGCTTCTTCACTAATATCCTGGCCCTTTCCACTCCATCCTCTACACTGCCACTGGTTGTTTTGTAAATGTAAACATAAACATGATCATTATTCTGTGCAAACACCCTCAACCATCCAACTCACTGCCATCGAGTAGATTCTGACTCATAGCAAACCCCACTGGGTTTCTGAGGCTGTAAATCTTTACAGAAGTAGATTGCCTCATCTTTCTTCTGTGGAGTGGCTGGTAGGTTTGAACCTCTGACCTTCAGGTCAGCAGCCAAATGTCTTATCCACTCCGCCACGAGAGCTCCTTCAAGGGCTTCACAAAATAAAGTTAAATGATCTTAATGGCCTAATGGTTTCTTTAATATGTCAATCAAAAGAGGCATTCTGAGGCCATTGAATATAGCATACACCAAGAAAATTATTTTTGCACATAACTGCTTGGCTATCCATGGTGGTAGTTTTAAGTTCTAATCTCATCTACTCTTTTCTACTTACAAAAACAAACAAACTCACTGTCATCCAGTCGGATCTGACTCATAGCGATCCCTTCTTGGGTTTCTGAGGCAATATCACTACAGAAGTAGATTGCCCAACCTTCCTTCCAAGGAGTGGCTGGTGGTTTTGAACGGCCAGCCTTCTGGTTAGCAGTGAAATACCTTAGGCCCTATGCCACCAGAGCTCCCTTTTCTACTTAGCTCATGGAATCTCCCAATGAACTCCTGATCCTCAATTCCACCTTTCTTCATGGTCTAAATATAGAGCTTACTTGTTTTTCTTATTTTAGTTATTATTCAAATATTTATTAAATGTCTATATGTGTTAGCCTCCATGCTAAGTACTGTGTATTCAAAAAACAATTACATCTTGATCCTTAAGTTTAGGGGGGTGCAGTTTTATGCAAATGGTTATGGCTGAACTACTGTGGTGTAGTAAATTACTTAGTGTGGCTTTTCTACCCATAAGTCTTTTTAAACTCCAAGGTGGGAATTGCTATTAGCAACTGGGGAGCTCCTGATTGCTGAAGCTATCCACCTGGGTTATTTCTGTTGGGCGTGGCACAATGCAATGTTCTAGGAGGTGCCCATTCTCTCTCAGGTGCTTAGAGTTCTGATGCTATGATTGGCTAGTTTGACCACCCTTCTAGGCTCAAAAGGAGGCCTCCTGGAGGCAGAACTCTCTTGGACTGCTGGTTGAGGGAGACGTGCTGCCGAAAGAGACATGCACCCCTGAAAGAGACACATGCTGCTGGGAAAGAGATGCAAGAGACACACACGCATTGCTGAATGAGACACAGAGGGACCAGCACTGCTGGGAAAGAGACTGTGAGAGACTGTTGGCTGAGGGACGGTGGGCTGGAGAGAGAGACCGAGCATTTTTCCTCATAGTCTGGTGCTTCCCTAATAAATCTCATAATCTCTGAGTTCTGTGTGGCCACTGCAGCGAATTATCGAACCCAGGAGAGAGGTGGTGGTGCTTTGGGAGGAACGGTTGGAGAAAGGGCTGGAGGGAGGCAGCACGTCTGGCCTTACATCAATAGGCCTTGGGTTACTGCTGGTAATCCTGTCTTCCTCTTGTGGGATTAGAGGAGGTCAGAACATGTGGCCTCCTTGCCGTTTTTGCAGCTACCAACCAAAAGGTTGACAGTTGGAATCCACCCAAAGGCATATTGGAAGAAAGGCTTGGTTGTTTGGATTATTGTTGTTGTTGTTGTGTGCCATTGCATTAATTTCAACTCATAGTGACCCTATATGACAGAGTAGAACTTCCCTATAGGGTTTCCTAGGCTGAAATCTTTATGGGAGTTGATCGCCAGGTATTTTCTTCCACAGAGCAGCTGGTAGGTTTGAAACATCAACCTTTTGGTTAGTAGCCAAGCACTTTACCCATTGTACCAACAGGGCTCATAGATTTGGATATAACAAGAAAAAGACAATGCTTTGCTATTTTAATCCTTACTGTCTTCTAAAGGAGGTGAATTAAGTTAATTGAGGGAATGTCCATTGAAATATTTCAACAAATGGATGCCCCACTGGAGGCACTCACTTGTCTATACAAAGAAATTTGGAAGACAGCTACCTGGGCAACTGACTGAAGAGATCCATATTTGTACCCATTCCAAAGAGAGGGATCCCACAGGATGTAGAAACTGTCAAACAATATCATTAATATCATACACAAGTAAAATCTTACTGAAGATAATTCAAAAAGATTGCAGCAGTAATTTGACAGAGAACTTCCAGAAATGCAAGCTGGATTCAGAAGAGGATGTGGAACGAGGGATATCATTGCTGATGTCAGATGGATCTTGGCTGAAAGCAAAGAATATCAGAAAGATGTTTACTTGTGTTTTATTGACTACACAAAAGCATTCGATTGTGTGGATCATAACATATCCTGGATAACATTGAGAAGAAAGGGAATTCCAGAACATTTAATTGTGTTCATGAGGAACCTGTACATAGACCAGAAGGCTACTGTTCAAACAGAACAAGTGGATAATGCATGGTTTAAAATCAGGACAGGGGCATGTCATTGTTGTATCCTTTCCCCACACTTATTTAATCTGTATGCTGAGCAAATAATCTGAGAAGCTGTGTCATATAAAGAAGAATGTGGCATCAGGATTGGAGGAAGAATCATTAACAACTTGCGATATGCAGATGACACAACTTTGTTTGCTGAAAGTGAGGATGACTTGAAGTACTTACTGATGAAGATTAAAGAATACAGTCTGCAGTACGCATTACATCTCAACATAAAGAAAACAAAAATTCTCACAACTGGACCAATAAGCAGCATCACAATAAATGGAGAAAAGATTGAAGTCATCAAAGATTCCATATTACTTGGTTCCACAATCAACACCAACGGAAGCAGCAGTCAAGACATCAGACCACATATTGCACTGGGCAAATCTACAGCAAAAGACCTCTTTCAAGTACTGAAGAGCAAAGATGTCTCTTTGAAGTACACCTAACACAAGCCATGGTATTTGCAATTGCCTTATATGCATGCAAGAAGTGGACACTGAATAAGGAAGACCCAAGTAGAGTTGATGCTTTTGAGTGGTAGTGTTGGTTAAAAATATTCAAAGTACCATGGACTGCTAAAAGAATTAACAAGTCACAAGTCTGTCCTGGAAGAAGTGTAGCCTGAATGCTCCTTGGAAGCAAGAATGGCCAGACTTCATCTCACCTATTTTGGTCATGTTGTCAGAAGGGACCATTCCTTGGAGAAGGATATCATGCTTGGTAAAATGGAGGGTCAATGAAAAAGGGGAAGGCTCTTGACATGATGGATTGACACAGTGGCTGCAATGATGGGCTCAGGTATAGCAAGAATTGTGAGGCTGGCACAGGACTAGGCAGTGTTTCGTTCTGTTGTACATAGGGTCACTGTGAGTTGGAGCTGATTTGATGGCACTTAACAACACCACAACAAGTTTTAGAGTGGAAAACTAGAGAAGCTGCATGGCTATGTTTTCCAGAGGAAGATGAAGGAATTCATTCATAGGACAGTTATAAAGAAATGAGAGAGAGGCAAGAGAAGTTAGAAAAAACTACCAAAGGCAGTGTCCTTATAACTTTTGTAAAGTGTTAACTTCACAAACATTTTGAGGAGCCTGTGTGTGTGTGTGTGTGTGTGTTTTCACATAATTACCCGCTCTATGACTAGAGAGAGAATTAAAAAAAAAAAAATAATGCTTCATGTCAGGATCAGCCTGAGAAACTTATGGAGCTCTTATGTAGCAGATCACAAGGACAGACAAGACTATGAGAACGTTGTAGTTGTAGACCTAGGAGTCACAGTCTTAATTCCTGGTGTTCACATCTAGGAGTTCATGCCTCTTTGAGTATGGGCAAGACTTGTAACTTGCAATAACCAATGGAAAATGGCAAAGGTAAAAAGATGCCACTCCTATGATTGCATTGCTAACAGACTCACTCTAGAGATTCTTGTTACCAATGAAGTAAGCAGCCATATTGGCAAAAATCACATGCTAAAGACTGTGACCTCTAGGAATTGCAGGCAGCCTCTGGAAGCTGCGGATAGCCTCCATCCAAAAGCCAGCAAGAAGGGTGAACTCTCAGCCTTACAATTGCAAGGAAATGAATTCTGCCAAAGACCTGAGTGAGCTTGGAAGGCAGATTTTTTTCCCCAGTCAAGCCTCCAGAAAAGAACACAGACTCACTGACACTTTGATTTCAGCCCTGTGAGACCCTAAGCAGAGGATCCCAGTAAACTATGCCAGGTTTCCTAACCCACGTTGTTGTTGTTTTTGTGTGCAGTCGAGTTGGACCCAACTCATAGCAACCCTTCCTTGGGTTTCCGAGGCAGTATCACTATGGAAGTAGATTGCCCCATCTTCCTTCCGAGGAGTGGCTGGTGGGTTTGAACTGCCAGCCTTCTGGTTAGCAGTCAAGTGCCTTAGGCACTATGCTACCAGAGCTCCTTCCTAACCCACAGAAACTATAAAAAACAAATGTGTGTTGTCTTAACCAAACCCACTGCCATCAAGTTGATTTTGACTCATAGCATCCCTGAGAACTGAGTAGAACTATATCATAGGGTTTCTGAGGCTGTAAATCTTTACAGGAGCAGACTGCTAAATCTTTCTCCCATGTACCAGCTGGTGGGTTTGGTGGGTTGGGACCACTGACTTTTAGGTAAGCAATCAAGTGCTTAACCACTGTGCGCCAGGGCTACTACTTCATTGTCTTTTTTTTTTTTTAATTTAGATTTTATGTTTTTTTTTTTTAATTGTGATTTGGGTGAAGATTTACAGAGCAAATTCACTTTCCATACAGCAGTTCACATATACTTTGTCTCATGTCATTGAACAGTTTATCACAATGCAACAGCTCCCCTCTCACTTCCTCCCCATAGTTACCTCTTCTCAGTGTCCATCCCTTCATACTCTTCTGCCCCCTGAGCTGTCTCCCTGTGCATAAGCAGCCCTTCCTTCTCCCATGATTGTTCTCTCCAGAACACTGCAACACTTCATTGTCTTAAGCTATTAAACAGAAACTAATACAAATGTAACAACCTCCTCCCCATTCTCTCATCTCAAAAATGTATAGATATTCCATGATCTATGGCTCCCCATCTGGCCTCTTAGTTACATATGTTTTAGAAAGATCATTTTTAAATTAGTTGAAAGGACGAATTAGAGGGAAGTGAGACTAAAGGCAGCAGAATTATGATGGACTGGAGATAATGGCAACAGCCCAAGTGAGAAATGGTAAAGGCCTAAACCAAGTAATAGCAGTGCCATTAACCAAGTTAGGAAGTACAGAAATAAGAACAGGTTTTAGGAGAAAGATAATGAGTCTGTTTGGGATAAATATGAGGTGTCAGTGGAACCTCCAAATGAAAATATCTAGGAAGTTTTAGTATTAACTTTAAAAATGTTAGTTCTGATCTGGTGAAATTCACATTACTATGGACAGATGTCTTCACAACCTGATACTAACCTGTCTTCAGTCATCATCGTCTATTCTACACTTACAGAGCTCTTAGCTACTCCCAAAACAGGACATGCATATTCATATTTCTGTGTCTTTACTCATGTTTGAATGGAATGTATTTCCTCTTCATATTTATTTATGAAAATTGTACTTAACTTTTAAGATCCAATTAAAATGTCACCATGCTCTGTTAAAAATACAGGCTCCTTCAAGGGTACAGTTCTTTGTTTGGTTCACAGACAAATCCCAAGAACCTAGAATAACTTCAGGTACATGGTAGGCACTCAGTAACTATTTCTTGAATGAAAAAAAAGCCATTGTATAAAGCCATTCCTAATTCTCTCCGTAAAGAGTTGTAGTGGCACAGTGCTTAAGGTATTTGGCTACTAGCAAGAAGGTTGGTGGTTCAAAAAGATCACCTTGGAAACCTAACGGGGGTTGCTCTGAGTTGGAATCAACTTGATGATATTAGATTTGTTTTTTTAAATTTTCTCGTTAGTCACAGAGTAGGTAGTAATGTACCTCATAGATGCTTAGCAAATGTTTGCTAATAGATAGTATAACTAAGAACATGCTCCTAAAGTTTCTGAACAAATAACGTAGACAAAATGTAAATTTAGTGAGAAAGATAATGAAAGGGTTGGAATACAACTGGGCTTTTAGCTCTGTTGAAGACTGCAGATCACTTGTTAATCCATTCAACATATCCTAAGTGTTACTAAGGACCTAGCATATGCAAGATGTGACTGGCTACCCAAAAGCTATTCCTAATCCCTTCTTATTTGCCTCCTAATTACAGAGGTGGGAGTAGACATGTACTTTCCCAGCCTCCTTTACCACAAGAGATAGTCATGTGACACCATTCTGAACAATAAAATGCAGGGAAAATCTACTGGAAGGATAACCTGAGAAAGATAAGTCTTTCCTGGTTAAAAAAAAAAAAAAAAAAAAAAGGCAAGAGAGAGAGCGAGAGGCAAGTAAATAGAAAGCTCTCTCCAGAAGTGCCTCCTGCTTCCAGCCTTTGCAAATAGTTGTGATGCTTGTAGTTTTTGCAACTATCTTGTGACATGAAGAGAAGGCAAAGGAAACCCTGAGTCACCAACCCAGTCTTTACATTAAATTGCTAAACCAACATCAGCAAGTACCTAACTCTGGACTTCCTGTTACACTGAACAAATAAAACCTTCTTGTTTAAGGTCTAAGGAGCTCTGGTGGTGTAGTTAAGGCATCAGGCTGCTAACCAAAAGGTCAGTGGTTAGAACCCATAAGCCACTCCAGGAGACAAAGATGAGGCAGTCTGTTTCCATAAAGATTTAAAGCCTTAGAAACTTTATGGGGATCACTAAGTGTCGGAATTGATTCGATACAGTGGGCTTTGATTTGTTATTTTGTTTAAGGTCTATTAGTTTATTATTCTCTTATTTATAGTTGAAAACACTCTCAAACTAGTGAAGGAGGTTAAAAAAGCAGCTAGTAACACAATCTGAAAAATAATGCTACATATGGAATGCCTTTAAAATCCCTTTGCTTCTGAAGTTGTATTTGAGTAGCACTCACGTGTTTTTCAGACACATATATATCATTCCCACTAGGCTATTAAAGGGGAATGTTACTGCAAAAAAAAAAAAAAAAATGTATCTAATATCATGTTATACCATCTAGCATTTGACTGTGTTATAGTATTCATCCTCTCTGTTGTTAAACCACATTCTGTGGATAACAGTGTCAAAAATGAAGAAATCCTAATTTTAATAAAGTATACTTATCAACTATGATGACAAATATAAACCTATCAAAGGAAAAGAATAAAGAAAGAATAGAAAATTAAGAGAAATAAAAATTGCAAACTTATCCACCCAAAAGTTTCAAAGAAATTCTATTCCAAAATAATGGAGATGTAGTTATACTTAAAAAAACAAACAAACAAAACAAAAAAAAAACTAGACAAGAATCATATACATATGTATACATATGTATAGTATACATATGGCAAAAAGAGTAGGATGGTCATGACAAAGTATATTACACAATTCTGCACCTATTTGAAAACTCAGAACTGTTTTACAGGACCTTTTTTTTAAGCTAAAAAGTATAATGAGAACTCTATGGTTTTCTCTGTTATACCTGCCAACTATCAACAAGGCCTGAATAGTGTTTTAAATTGCCTTTATAAATGAATAGTGTCATCAATCACTAGTTCCTAGAATTTCTGGATAAAGTAAATATTCATCAATAAACCATTACCAGTGTAATAATTAACAATCATGGAGACTCTGATGTCTTCGATTTAAAAAAGGAATAGGTTATTAACACGATATCTAAGAAATTATTTCATTAGCTAGAATTGTTCTACATTAGTGAAATTACTCTACTACAAATTCATCTCTTCCTTTTTACTTTTTATTCACAGGCACTATTTACTTATAGAATTATGTTACACTTACAGGGTTAAGAAGCACTGAGCTGGCCTGGAATTGTAAGATACACAGATGAATAAGACAGAGCTCTGCCCCTGAAGAAGCTTTCTTCATAGAGCAGTAGTCAGGCACATACACTTAAATAGAAGGCTAGAATGGAAAAAAACAAAACAAAACAAAACACTGCTGACAAGTCAGTTTTGACTCATAGTGACCCTATAGAAACATGAAAAGATGCTCACCATCATTAGCCATCAGAAAAATGTAAATCAAAACTACCACCAAACACCATTTCATTCCCACTAGGATGTCCAAGATAAACAAAAACAGAAAAATTACAAATGCTGCAGGGTATGTAGAGAAATTAGAACCCTTAACCATTGTTGGTGGCAATGCAAAATGGTACACCTGTTGTGGAAAATAGTCTGGTGGTTTCTCAAAAAATTTAGATGTAGAGCTACCATATGATCCAGCAATTCCACTCCTAGGTATAGATCCTTGTGATCTAATAGAGGTAACACAAACAGACATATGCTCACCTATGTTCATTGCAGCACTATTTACAACAGTAAAAAGATGGAAACTACTGAAGTGTCCATCAATGGCTAAGTGAATAAATAAAATGTGGTACATACATACAATGGAATACGATTCAGCAGTAAAGAAAACTGAGTTCCCAAAACATCTTGATGATAGATGTAACTGGAGGACATTACATTGAGTGAAGTCCTTTGTTTTCTATCAGAGAAAGTAAAATGCTTCTCATTCTTTACAATCAGCTTTCAACCAAAAAAAAAAAAAAAAAAAAAAAAATTTATGTTCTCACTTTTATGAGATGACTTGAATAAATAAATATAGAGAAACTAATATTCATTAGTAGATACCACGGATGGGGTGATTAATTCTCTAATAGCAGACACTTGTTATTTTTGGTGATGAGAAGGATAACACTGAATATGGGTGAAGTGTATACAGCCTGATGAAGATAAACAATGTCACTACAAAGTACACAAGGGAAAAGGTCTTGTTGGTAACTGCTATGGCACATACATCCACCCCTCACTTATTGACATGGTTAGATTCCAAAGAACAGATCATTATGTAAAAATCAGCATTATGCAAAAATGAAGGATGACCACATCAATCACAGAATGACGGGTGACTACATCATCACATAACTGCCAAACCACTGAGAATCATAGCTCAGTCAACTTGACACATAACCTTAACCATCATAGCGTGTTACCCTTGCTTTGCATCTCAGCATTTATTACTGTCAAATGTAGGTCATTAATATGCAAAATAATCAGATAGTAGATTTTTTACTATTGTCATAAATGTGAAATGTCAGATAATGAATCAGTCAAGTGAGGAATAAGTGTATAATTTTGAAACAACAGTAAAACAACCAAAATATATACATGTCGGTATAAATCTATGTACTTTTGAAACAACAGTAAAACAACCAAAATATATACATGTCGGTATAAATCTATGTACATAGGCATATATGTTATAGATATGTATATATGTGTGTATATAGAGATGTATGCAACATGTATATGTATCTATGTGACTATATATATATTCACATATGTATTAAAGCACATGGGGCACAGTCACAGATACATCTTAGACATAACCAACACGTCATAGGACTGGTGTTCTGGGTTTGAAGCATTAGGACCACAGTCTTTTTTTTTTTTAATCTTTTATTTATTTATTTATTTTTATTAAAAAA
>NW_006922561.1:181151-186024 GCF_000298275.1 Orycteropus afer afer
GTCTGTGTTAATTGGTTTCCCTTTTCTTTGTTGAAGAGCATCCGTGCAGTCCTTCTGCCTAGTCTGCCATCTTGCCAGAACTCCCTAGGACCACAGTCTTGCAGAACATCTCTGTTAATTGGCATTACCTAGTTCATAAAGATAATGTTCTACATTCTAGTTGGGTGAGTAGTGTCTGGGGTCTTAAAAGCTTGTGAACAGCCATCTAAGATACAACTATTGGTCTCTATTTATCCAGAGCAAAAGAGAAAGAAGGAAACCAAAGATTCAAAGAAGAAACTAATCTATAAGACAAATAGTCTACATAAACCACTGCCTCTTCTACCCTCAGACCATAAGAATTAGTCAGTACCTGGCTACCATTCTTAACTGTTCTCATAAAGGCCACAATAGATGGGCACTGATACAATGGGAGAAAAATATGGAATAAATCTCCAACTCCTAAACAAACAAACAAACAAACAAAACACCTACTGGACTGGTTGAGTCTGGAAGACCCCCTAAGACTATGGCATTGATATATTTTTCAAACTTCAAACAGAAACTAACCCCTAAGGCAAATAACAAATTAGCTCAAAAAATGACTTTCACCTCTAAGTGCTGCACTTCTTTAAAAAAAAAAAAAAATCACCTTTATGAGACCAGTCAATAATTACTTCAAAATAAAGATACAAATGTAAGGGGACAGACAGGGAAGTGAGATGAATGGAAACAGAATAACTAGAACAGAAATAATGAGAGTGTTCACACATTATGAATAATGGAATCAATGTCACTGAGAAACTTGTGTAGAAATTGTTCAGTGGGAACTTAAATTGCTATGTAAACCTTCACTGACAGCACAATAAAATACAGTACTATTTAAAAAAAAAAAAAAGAAGAAGAAGAAGAAGAAGAAGGAGGAGAAGGAGGAGGAGGAGGAGGAAAGGAAAGAAACAGAGCAGAAGGCCTCTGACCCCCCGTCCCCAGCAGTTAAAGGTTGAGCCTATCAGAATCTAAGGGTGATAAGGCAGTCCACATGGATGGCTTTATTTGTTTATTAAAGACCTGCTTTTCAATCCCATGCTAGTGGAATGGTTAATGCTAGCTAGTTATGTGCATAATGAAATTAATGTAACAAATTTGGCCTAGCTAATGGCTGTAAGCACTAAAGCAAAGTAACATCACAAAACAAAGGAGCTGCAGTAGGGGTGTCAGCTGTCTTTTTTCCTTATTTTAAAAATAAAAATATAGTTAAGGTATTATTTTATTTTAATCAAGTATGTTGTTTAAAGGAATTCAAGACAACATTTCTAGACTTGAATCTCATTAGTTTCTTGATAGTGTCTTCAGAAGTAAAAATCTATCACCTAGAATTCCAAATCACTTGGCAGTATTGTTTTCAGTCATACAACACATTTAAGTCAGGTATATGCAGGTTGATCAATTATTACAAAAATTTCTGCAAAAATTTAAAATGTTATGGGCAATTATTTCTAAAGATAAAAACATTAAAATCTTATATTAAGATAGTTGGAAATAGACATAAATCTGTGCGGCTGAAAATACAAAAGTCTTGTACAACGATGTTCATAGCAATTATATTCATCGTAGCCAAAACACAGAAACCATTCAAAGGCCCATTCTTAATTGACTAGATTAACAAATTGTGGTATATTCATCCAAACTGAAGTGTAGTCATAGAGTAGCATAAAAAAACAAAACAAAACCTACTGCCACTGAGTCAATTCTGACTCACAGAGACTCTCATAGGGTTTCCAAGCCTGTAAATCTTTACAGAAGCAGACTGCCTTTTCTTTCTCCTGTGGAGCAGCTAGTGGGTTTGAACTGCCAATGTTCTGGTTAGCAGCCCAGTGCCTTAACCACAGTGCCACCAGTAGAATACGACTTAGCAATAAAAAGGAATGAAATACTGATATGTTCAAAAATATGAACAAACAAGTTCACAAACATGTTGAATGAAAGAAGTCATATACGTACAGATATCATGTGATTTCATTTGCATAAAGTTAAAGGACAAACAAAATGAGTCTACAGGAATAGACATCAAAACAGAGGTTAACCTCTGGAGGGGCAGGTGGGGTGGGATTGACAGGAAAGGGGCATGAGGGTACTTTCTAATGCAATGGAAATAAATGTTCTATTGCTTAATTAAGGCTGGTGGTTACACAGGTGAATATGTTTGTGAACAACTTACTAAACAGTGCATTTAAAAGCTGCTACATTTCATTGAATGTAAATTATATCTTGGTAAATGACATTGGGAGAAAAAACAAACCAACAAACAGCAGTGAGGACCGAAATTATACACTAAAGCAGGTGTTAGCAAACTATAGTCCTCGGGCTAAACCTGGCCTGCCACCAATAACATGTTATTGGCCCACAGCCAGGCCCAACCATTTATGTATTGTTTATGGCTGCTTTCACCCTACAATGACAGAGTTGAGTAGTTGTGACAAAGACCATATGGCCTAAAAAGCTGAAAATATTTACTATCTCGTTCATTTGAGAAAAAAAATGTTTGCCAACCCTGTAGTAAAATTATAGTCTGTAACTAGGTCTATAGCTATGTAGCTCCTTTCCAGCACCAATTCTGTGACTCTCATTATATTCAATAGTATGAATCAGAGGTGTTTGTCAAGACACTTTAAATGTTTCCACTCTACACATTTAGGTGAGTATTGGAGCTAAATCTTATGGTTCTTAGGACATTTTTCATTCACTTGCCATTTTCCAGCTCAATTAATAGCTCTCTATTGTACTATCAAAAATAATTGCATTTTATTCATAAGTGCATTAACTTATATGGTTATATGGCTTCACCTGTGAAATATGCTTGGCACTTAACAGTTGATTAGAGAGGAATGAAAGAAAGCTGGCAACAGATGAGCTGAGAGAACTTAACCGGCAACTGAAGTGATCTCAAGGGGCTGCAGGGCCTCACAAACTTGGTTGGACTCTCTCAAACAGAACTATGAAAGGGATTCAACTCCATGGTCTGGGTACCCTGGGATAAGAATTTCTGAGCTTAGGAAGTCAAATATATCAGCCAGAAAGGGCTTCCCATCACCTTTAGAATGAAAAACAAAATTCTTAAAATGACTGCTAAGCTCCTGGAATAGTGTGTTCACTACCTTCCTCCTAGCCATTCTTCTTTCTCTTGCCTACAACTTCTTTGAACAGGAAGGAGGGGATCAGCCTTGACCTTCAGAAAGATGCCTCCAGCGGTAGTTGCTAAGAGCCTAGAGATGAGGAAAACAGTTAGGGATCACTGGTGCAATTTAAGTAACAAGCAATCACTTAGTGAATGCCTGAATCAGGAGAGTAATAGCAGGAATGAAGAAAATATAGATTGCAGGATGAATTAAATATTTATTATTCATCCATTGAAACACTATGTAGCAATGAGAATGAACAAACTATGCCTACATACAATATGAATGCAACAAACATGATGTTGAACAAAAAGAAGCAGAATACAAAAGAATATAAAACGCATGATTCCATTTATATAAAGTTTAACTCACTGCCATCGAGTCGGATTCGACTCATAGCAACCCCTTTGGGTTTCTGAGACAGTATCACTACAGAAGTAGATTGCCCAGCCTTCCTTATATAAAGTTTATTATTTATAAAAACAAGAAAGAAAACAAAACTACTTTGTTCGAGAATGCTTACTGTTGTTAGTTGCCATTGAGTCGACTCTGATTCGTGGTGACCTTATGTGTAACAGAATGAAATGCTGCCCAGTCCTGTGCCATCTTAAAGGTTTTTGGTCATATAAAGTTTAAAACAGGAAAAAAAGCAAACTATGTTGACTATATTGGTTGACAATGCCTACAGGGGTGGCTTAAAAATAAAAAGTAAGAAAACACTTATCACAAGAGTCAAGATAGTGGTTACCTCTAGGAGGAAGAAAGAGGTACACTGATGCTCCTAAGTGCTGCAATGTTCAGGTTGTTTGTTTTCTCCCCTGGGAGATGTAGATAGATAGATAGATAGACAGACAGACAGATAGACAGATATTTTCATGTTTACAAATTTTAATACCATGGCTCTAAGATTAAAATTGAAGACTTTTATAAAAACAGAGCTGACTAGTTATATATATATATAACACACATATATATACACACACACACACTTTTCTGTATGTATTCTATGTATATCACAATTTAAATAAAGTTTTAGGGAAAAAAAACATGCATTTGATACAGATTGGGAAAAAAATATTTGGCAACAACCTATCCAACAAGGGATTTACCTCTAAAATTTAAAGAAAACTTCTATACCTCAACATCAAAAAGACAAACAATCTAATCAAAAAATGGGCAAAGGACATGTATCTGTGCCATCATCTTCCCAGAAATTCTGTATTAAAGGTGATAAAAGGATAAAAACCAAAACCAAACCTACTGCTATTGAATCGATTCTGACTCATAGAGACCCTGTAGGACAGAGTAGAAATGCCCTCATAAACTTTCTAAGGTTGTAAATCTTCATAGAAGCAGATTGCCTGATCTTTCTCCTATGGAGAGGTTGGTGGGTTCAAACCATGGACCTTTTGGTTAGCAGCCAAATGACTTAACTACTGCACCACCAGAGCTCCTTGATAAAATCACTTGTTGTTGTTGTTGTTATGTGCCATCAAGTTGGACCTGAAAATCACAGTGCCAGAGAAGTTGAGTACTCTCAATAAATGTTAGCTAGTGGTTTGGTTCTCTAGTGCTGCTCTAACTGAATATATACCACAAATGGATGACTTTAACAAATAGGACTTTTAGTGACTGGTACACCATCCGATCTGCAACCTATACAACTATGAGACCAGAAGAACTAGATGGTGCCTGGCTACCACTGCCATCCACTTGGA
>NW_006922561.1:186470-191849 GCF_000298275.1 Orycteropus afer afer
TTACTCTGTAAATCTTCACCCAAATCAAAATAAAATTCAAAAAATAAAATAAATAAATAAATAAAATAAAGACATCGCATGGAAAAAAAAGAAATAGGACTTTATCCTCTTTGTAGGTTAGAAGTCCGAGTTCAAAGAGCCAGGCTCTATGGGCTGGATGAAAGCCCCTTGACTGTAGGTTGCAGCTCTGCCTCTTGCTCCTGGCCCACTGAAGCTGGAGGCTTTCTTCACTCAGGTAGCTGCTGGCTGCTGAGACTGACAAACCCATGGTCAATAAGAAAAAAGGCGCAGTCCCAATTTTACCAAAGCATATGGGAGGCCACTGATTCAAGTCTATTAAGAGTCCCAAGATCAGCAGATAACATGGCAGTCTGCTGAACAACAATTCAGCTACATGCAGGATTCAAGTGTGTGAGAAGCTACAGTCCATTCCCAAAGCTTCTCCTTACATACCAGAAGCAGACCACATTCATAAAGTAGCTACTCAGCTGCTCGTGGTGGATTCCACCATGGAATTGATTACCAGTCTCATCATAGGGAATACTACATCCAGCTGCACAGCCACTCAAAACCAGGCCCAGCCAAGTTGATACATAACATTAACTACCACAACTAGTATTGTTCTGACTTCAACCCCACCCCCCTCGCCTGGCAATGGGTCAATGCTTTTTTTTTTGCAGTGTTCCCTCCTTTCCCCTCCCACCCTTGGTAACCAACAAAGAAAGTTTCCTTCCATATATAAACCTTTCCTTGACTTTTTACAATAATGGACTAATACTATATTTGTCCTTCTGTGATTGACTTATCTCACTCAGCGTAATGTCCTCCATGTTACATGGTGATTTGCACATTCTACATTATTCTTTAGTATTGCATAGTATTTGACTTCAACTTATTTGAAGTAGATGTTTGGAGAGATGGTTGCATCATTAATAGAAACAGAGGACACAGTGATAAGCAGGTTTGTAAGGAAGGATATCAGGTCAGTCAGGAACATTTTAATATCTGTATTTTCATGTTTATAAATTTTAATACCATGTCTCTAAGATTAAAATTGAGGACTTTTATAAAAACAGAGCTGACAAGTTATATGAGAGGCAGAAAACATTTCTGGAGCTTCCTTTGGGAAATGAAGATGTGACCCAGTTTGAGACATAACCAACTAGAGGGTATCCCAAGTGCTAGCAGCTGCCTGGCTCTTGGAGGGTTGTTGAGAGCAGGCAGTAGGCACATGCTAAACTTGTGATGTGCTTTGGCAGAAAGTCTCCACAAACCTCTCTCATTCTCTAAACACATGTTTCCAAAGTGTCTAACAAAGTTCAGTGGGAACCTTGACTTGGGCTCCCTGGGGAACATATTGTGCAATGCCTCATTACATATTTCAGGGTTTTACTTTCTGAAGAAAAAAAAAAAAAGTAGTTCTTTTCAGACAAAAGTTGATTTTTCACACATTCTTACACTTTAATATTTGTATCCCAGCTATATAATATTTCTAAGCTTTGTATACTTTCATATTGACCTGAGACATTTACTTAGGCTCAATGAACTATACAGACCTCACTTAAAGTAAAAAGCAAGCAAAAATATATACAGGTTTAACTGAAATCTATTAAAAATTACACGATATGTGGTTATTTGTAAAACTTTAATTAGAAACCATTTGGGTTTGTTTGTTAAGGTCAAATTATAAAGTACAATTTTTCATGTGCTGCATGGGTAACTTCTGACTGCATATAAGTCCATGGTTCCCAACTCCCGTAAAGCCTATTATATTAAAAATTTGAGGTACATATAATGGCTCATAATAACAAACAGGCACTACTTTGCAATGTGCATCAAAACATTATTATTTTTTTTTATTATGGTACTATTATCTTAAAGAGGCTTTAGTGTATCTGGAAGTGTTTCTTTAATGTTTTATATGCATAGAAAGGTACCTACATACTACTGTAAAAATGTTGGGAGCGGCACTTGACCTCCTGTAACTTCACATGGGGGAGTGCTTTGAGATGTGCTGATTCTTATCAGATGGAGGCCAGACATGCCCCCATCCTCAAACTTGTTTGCCAATCCTGGCACCAACTGTCTATCCTATGGTACTCTTTTACTTCTCTTCTGGGCTCGGAAATTCATTGCAATGGCCTCACACAGAACTCACGGATAAAGTCACGATTATGGGGTTTATTAAGGTAGTAACAAGTTGCAATTCAGAATCAGAAACAACTCAGGGCATAGTCTTCCATCAAGACAGCCTTTTCTTAGCAGTGCCTACAGGCATGTCTCTCTCTGGCCAAATGGCCTCTTGGCCTCTCAACTCCACAGCTTCATGGCTTTTGACTGGCTTGGGCAAGTGTTACAAAGTTTTCTAGCTCTGCTGATTGCTCAGAAGCATCCCACTCCTCCAGCAGGCCTCCTGCCCAAAGGCACCCAACTTTCTCACTGTTCTGGTTACCTAGTGTCACTCTGACAAGAATATACCACAAATGGGATGGCCTTAACAAACAGGAGTTTATTCTTACAATTTGGAAGCTTTAAGTCCAAGTTCAAAGTGCCAGGCTCTAGGGGCTAGGTGAAAGCCCCTCAACCTTGGGGTCCAGCTCTGCATCCTGCTCCCAGCCCACTGGAGCTAGAGGCATTTCTTCACTCAGACAGCTGCTGGCTGCTGAGGCTGAGAAGCCGCAAGGTTGACAAGGAAAAAGGCACAGTCCCGAAGTTACCAAAACACAGGGCAGGCCATTAACTTAAGTCCATCGTAAGTCCCAAAGTCGGCAGAGCATAGCAGGCTGCTGAGCAACGACATAGCTACATGCCGGGTCCAAGCGTGTCATAGGCTAGAGACCATTCTCAAAACTTCTCCTTATCTACAGAAAGCAGACCACATACCCAAAGGCAGCTACTCAGATGCTCATAGTAGATTCCACCTTGGAGCTGATTATCAGTCTCATCATGGGGAATACTACATCCAGCTGCCCAGCCACTCAACCAGGCCTAGCCAAGTTGACACACAAACATAACCACCACACTCACTCCATAGGTCACCAAGCCTAGCTCCATGGATAAGTGCCTAGAGGTACCTCACTCTACCAACAAGCCTTCTGACCAAAGGCACTCAGTTTTCTCACTCCATGGACTGGGAAGCCCATTGTGCTATCTCCTGGCCAGTCTCCTGGTTCTGCTACCATCATTTATCTGATGCTGTTTCTTGCCATCTCTCACCATCTCAGCAAGGTGTTACAACTCTCTCTGTCTCCTGGGTTGAGGAGGTTCAGTGCGTGGATTTTGGGTCCAATGGATTCACTCCACTCCTGGCTCTTCTTTATTGATGGTAGTGAGATCCCCACTCTCTTCCTCTGAGATGGTTCATTTTAAGCCTAGCAGGATGACAAAACTGGCCACTCTCCACTTTAGAGTTCCACATACCTTATTTCCATAGTCTCACCCCTACAAGGGTGCCATACACCTTATTGACATTATTAACAAGCTATCAAATCCCCATCGTGGGCCACAAGCATTTCACATTTACATAGTCCCACCCAGTCATTTGGTGGAAGTTACAAAGACTATAGCTAGAAGAGCTATATTAAGTAATTCATTGCACCACAACTACATACCAAGATAAACATTTGACTAACTTACGTTAAATATGAATGGTACCTAACTATTCCAACTTACAGACTTACTTACAAATTTGACTTAAAGACAGACTAGGAATAGAGCTCATTCTCAATGTGGGGACTGCCTGTATATAATATGGTGTTCACACCAAATCCAAATCGCATAATGTCTTATTTCATAGAACATATCATGGACTTTAAGCAACTGCAAACAGTCTGTAAATGGAAATGGAACTTATTAAACTAGTTCAGGATGATCCCATGAATTTTGGTTCAACATTTACTGGGTAACTGGTTGGTGCTGGGGACACAAAGGTAGATAAATATCTAGGTCCTTGTCCTTGAGGAGTTCCTAGTCCTTCTATGTTTGATTATTTGTTTCCTTGTCTCCCTCCCCCACTAGACTTATCATCTAGTCCCCACAGGAAGAGGGGACTGACCCTGCCAGGGACTTTGAACTTGGAGGAGTCACTGAGGAAGTAAATTTTGAGTTGGCACTTGAAGTATCTCTAAGAACTAGGGTAGGGAAGTGGGGAGTAAAGGGGAGGGCATTCTGATCAGAAATAACAGGGCATGTGCAAAAGAACTAATGTGGGAAAGAACTGTTGATACTGACAAGGACCTCTGTGTGACAACAGTTTCTGTGTACATTTTGAAAGAGGATGCAAATGAGCAGTGTGGGAAGTTAAGTGCAGTCTGATGATAAAGGGCTGTTCCCCTGCCCTACAGATTTTGATTTTACCTGTAGGTATAGGGAGCCATGGAAGCTTTGTAAACAGCAGTGTGACAAGATCAGATTTTTGCTTTGACTCCAGGGTCAGTGGTACTGAGAGCAAACCATAGTAAAGTACCTTGGGCAAAAAGCCAAGTAACAATGCGGTCACAACAACCCTGAGGAGGCAGAACTCTGTCTATTGTTGTTTCAAAATATTTGATTTGAAAATAGCCTTACATTCTGTTTTTAAATTGTTATATTATGAAAAATGAAACAGTTGCTAAAAATGAACTAAAAATAAAGGCCCTACCCAAAGGACTACAGTTCAAAAAAAAAAAGTTCAAAATTGAGGATATCAAAGGATTTTAGAAAAAATACACACACACAGTATGAAGTTAAGAAGCAAAGATGGGTTTACCTTGTGGGCAATCAGTAAAACTATTTTTCAGCAACTTAACTAATTAACACAAGATATAAATCTGAACTATCTGTGTGCCTGGCACAGGAAGTATGATTTCTGGGATACACAGTGGAACAACTAGTTTATTAGAGAAGTAGAAAATAGACTTGGGGCTCATCAACCAAACAATCTAAACTTTAAAAGGGAAAATTTGGAAACATTGTTTATTAAAAAAACAAAACAAATAGTTGCCATTGAGTTGGTTCCTATCATGGTTACCCCACCTGTTTCAGCGTAGAACTGCACTCCACAGGGTTTTCATGACTGTGACTTTTCAGAAACAAATCATGAGGCCTTTTTTCAGACCTGCCTGTGGGTGGGTTCAAACCATCAACCTTTCACTTAGTAGCTCAGTGCTTAACAGTTTGTGCCACCTAGACACTCTAATCATACTAATAGGTGTATACAAAAAAATGTTAGTTCACATAGCACACCAAAGTGGTTAGGATAGTCATTTTGTAGTTTAAAGTCATAGGAAATGGTTGGGCTGGCAAGATGGCGGACTAGGCAGAAGGATTGCACAGACCCTCTTCAACAAAGAAAAGGGAAAACAATTAACACAGACACAGAAGATAATCTTGGACCCCTGA
>NW_006922561.1:198359-205114 GCF_000298275.1 Orycteropus afer afer
GCATTGTAAATTTTGGTCAATGACATGAGACAAAGTATATGTGAACTGCTGTATGAAAAGTGAATTTACTCTGTAAATCTTCACCCAAATCCTAAAAAAACAAAAGTCATAGGAAATGAAAACAAAGCACTGAGCAATATACTCCTTGAATTATTATGTAATTCAATGAAATTCAAGTTTGGAGAATCTTCAAACTAAAACTCAGATTTGGTAATTTGTTCAAAAACATACAAAATTTCAGTGTGCAAAATTGTATTTGAAACGTGGATTCCACCTTACTATAATAACAACTCACCGACAAGAATCAAGTATTAATTTCAAATAACTATCATTTCACACAGTTCTGTAAAAAGAATTAGAGAGGAAATTATTCAATCAGACCTGCTATTGTTAACATTAACCTAATTTGTGGAGTCTGTGGGAGAAAAAAAAACATCAAATTTAATCTTTTAAAAAATAACAGATATTTATTTAAAAAAATCACTTCAATAAAAATTTTTTGTCTTGAATACTGAACCAAATCAAAAACCTCGCATAAAAGTATTTTTTTTATTTTCCCCCAATTTAATACTGTATAATTTCAAACCTACTTTTGTTGTTATGTGCCATCAAGTCAGACCCAACTCATAGTGACCCATCCTTGGGTTTCTGAGGCGGTATCTCTATGGAAGTAGATTGCCCAACCATCCTTTCGAGGAGCGGCAAACCTGCCAGCCTTCTCATTAGCAGTCAAGTGCCTTAGGCATTACGCTACCAGAGCTCCTAAACCTACTTTACTGTATATAAATAATGCCTCAGTTTTAAAAATTTCATTAAAGTAGATTAAAAAAAGTATCACCCCAAGGAAAAAAAGAACATTTTCAAACTCAAATAAAAGTTAAAAAGAGTAGTTCAATGAACACTAGATTCACCAGATTAAGATTTTGCTATGTTTGCTTTCTTTCCCTCTTTTCCAGATTCAATGAAGTAAGTTGCAAACATCATAGACAGCAAGACACTTCTTCCTCTCTAACCAGCAAAACTTAAGGGGTATTTTGATAACAAAATTTGTTACACTTAATTGACTCCTTAAAAGCCATCCTGGAACAAAGAAACAGATAAACATGAAATACAAAATTTAAAAAGAAACCAAAAAACCCATTACCATGGAGTCAATTCCGACTCATAGCAAACCTATAGGACAGAATAGGACTGCCACAGAGGGTTTCCAAGGCTGAAAATCTTTACAGCAGCAGACTGCCTCATACTTCCCTGGCAGAGTAGCGGGTGGGTTTGAACTTCTAACCTTTTGGTTAACAGACAAATGCTTTAACCACAGAGCCACTGCAGCGTTCTGAAATAGAGAATGGATAAGGTGAAAATGAGACTTCAATGTATTTGATCAAACTTGCTCAAAAGCACGACATATTTGTGGGGAAGAGGACTGTTCAATAGAATGCCAGGATAAGTGTAGCTATTTTGGAAAAAAAAATTGAGGTTTTCATCTTATACTGTGCATAAAAATAAATTTTAATTATGTAGATTAGGTGCTGTAGGCTCAAAAAATCTAGTTATTAAAAGAGAAAAGAAAGGTTTGCTTATTTACTTACTTGATTTTGTATTTATTTATAGTTTGCTTCAACTGATATAAATTTGTACACTATGAAAGAGAATCAACCGATGAGAGAAAGAAAGTAATGGGAAAAATTGAGTGGAATAAATATTTAACAATCTCTAGTTGAGTAAAACTTTTAACCTTACATGCAATGCAGAATGTATTAAAGGAAAAAGTATATTTTACTCTGGTGGCATAGTGCCTAAGGCATTTGACTGCTAACTAGAAGGTTGGTGGTTCAAACCCACCAGCCACTCCTTGGAAGGAAGACTGGGCAATCTACTTCTGTAGAGATATCGCCTCAGAAACCCAACGAGGGGTCACTATGAGTCAGATGCGACTCGATGACAGTAAGTTTGTTTGTTTGTTTTTAACAGTTGAAATTGACATAAAATGATCAATATAATTTTTTTTTAAAAAAAAGAAAGCTAAAACAAAACTGGACAAATATTTATGATAAGTATTACAATATGAAAAGCTCATATAAACCTATAAGAAAGTGTTAAGACCATGTTGTTGTTGTTATGTGCCGTTGAGTCGGACCCAACTCATAGCAACCCCTCCTTGGGTTTCCGAGGCAGTATCACTACGGAAGTAGGATTGCCCAACCTTCCTTCCGAGGAGTGGCTGGTGGGTTTGATCCGCCAGCCTTCTGGTTAGCAGTCAGTGCCTTAGGCACTATGCTACCAGAGCTCCCGTTAAGACCATAGTAAATGAATATACAAGAGAAACACATTTTTCAAATTATCAGAGAAAAGGTAAATGACTTAGAAACACTTGGAAAAAGTTTAATCTCACTGATTAAAAAAATGCAGATTAATAGCTAACTTTAATTGTTAACTTTGCCTATTAGCAAAGTTTTTTGCTTTTTTAAAATGTGTATTCTCAGCTTTGCTAAGAGTGGAAGTGAAAAGAGCACTCCTGAGAGTGCTGATATCCTGATAAAGATAACATTTGGCAATAATATCAAAATGCTCAGATCTTTTGACTCAACATATTCAGTTTGAAGACACCATGCCAAACGGAAACATATGTTTGTTTCACTTAAGTTTTTTATTGTTGTTCAAAAATCCGGAGTCCTACTCAAGTTGCTTAGGATAATGTGGGGATTAGTTTTGGTTTAGTGTACAAAGAGGAACTCTGGTGGTGAAAGGGTTAAAGGACTTGGCTGCTAATCAAAAGGTAGATGATTGGAAGCCACCAGCCACTCTATAGGAGAAAGATGTGGCAGGGCATTTCCATAAAAATAACCTTGGAATTCCTATGAGGCAGTTCTACTCTGTTCTATAGGGTTGCTATGAATCAGAATCATCAGTGGATTTGTTGATTTTGCTTTAATATATGAAATATGAATCTAGGAAAATTGAAAGTTGTCAAAAATGAAATGGAATGCTTGAAGATAGATATCGTAGGCATCAGTGAGCTGAAATGGACTGGTATTGACCATTTTGAACCAGACAATTATATGATCTACTATGTGGGGAATGACAAATTGATCTACACTGAAGTACGTCAGTGAGAGGTTAATAACCATATGTCTACCAGGAAGACTAGTTAATGTAACTATTATTCCAATTTAGTACCAACCACTAGTGTCAAACATGAAGAAATTAAAGATTTTTACCAACTTCTCCAGTCTGAAATTAATCAAATATGCAATCAAGGGGCATTGATAATTACTAGTGATTGGAATGCAAAAATTAGAAACAAAGAAGGAAGATTAGAAGTTGGAAAATATGCTCTTGGAGATAGTAATGATGCTAGCCATTGAATGACAGAATTTTGCAAGTTGTTGTTGTTATGTGCCCTGGAGTCGCATTCCACTCACAGCGACCCCTCCTTGGATTTCCGAGGCAGTATCACTACAGAAGTAGATTGCCCCATTTTCCTTCTGAGGAGTTGCTGGTGGGTTTGAACCGCCAGTCTTCTGATTAGCAGTCAAGTGCCTTAGGCACTATGCTACCAGAGCTCCCACCAACAACTTATTCATTGAAAACACCCTTTTTCAATAAAATAAATAGCGACTATACACCTAGAGCTCACCAGATGTAATATACAGGATTCAAACTGTCTCCATCTATGGAAAGAGATGATGGAGAAACTCAATATCATCAGTCAGAATAAGGCCAGAGACCGACTCTGGAACAGATCATCAATTGCTCTTATGTAAGCTCACATTGAAGCTGAAGAAAATTAAAACCAGTCTATGAGAGCCAAAGTATGACCTTGAGTATAAACCACCTGGATTTAGAGATCATATGAAGAACAGATTTGACATATTGAACACTAATGACTGAAGACCAGACAAGTTGTGGGATGACATCAAGGACATCATACATGAAGAAAGCAAAAAGTCATTAAAAAGACAGGAAAGAAAGAAAAGACCAAAATGGATGTCAGAAGAGACTCTGAAACTTGCTCTTGAAGGTGGAATAACTAAAGTGAATGGAAGAAACGAAGAAATAGAGCTGAACAGATTTCAAAGGTTGGCTCTAGAAGACCAAGTAAAACATTACAATGAAATATGCAAAGACTTGGAGCTAGAAAACCAAAATGGAAGAACACGCTCAGTATTTCTCAAACTGACAGAAATGAAGAAAAATATCAAGCCTTCAGTTGCAATACTGAAGGATTCTATGGGCAAAATATTGAATGATACAAGAAGCAACAAAAGAAGATGAAAAAAGTACATAGAGTTACTGTACCAAAAAGAATTGGTCAACATTCAACTACTTCAGGAGGTAGCATATGATCAAGAAATAACGGTATTAGAGGAAGGAGTCCAAGCTGCACTGAAGGCACTGGCACTCACTCATCTATGCCAAGAAATTTGGAAGCCAGCTACCTGGACAAATGATTGGAAGAGATCCATATTTGTTCCCATTCCAAAGAAAAGTGATCCAACAAAATGTGGAAATTATTGAACAATATCACTAAATCACACACAAGTAAAATTTTACTGAAGATAATGCAAAAAGGTTGCTGCAGTACATCAAAAGGGAACTGCCAAAAATTCATGCCAGATTCAGGAGAAATGGAATGAGCAATATCATTTGTGATGTCAGATGGATGTTGGCAGAAAACAAAGAATACCGGAAACATGTTTAACTGATTCATTGACCATACAAAGGCATTCAACTGTATGGATCACAGTAAATATTGGATAACATTTCAAAGAATAGGGATCCCAGAACACTTAATTGTGCTCATGTGGAACCTGTATGTAGATCAAGAGGCAGTCATTTGAATAGAACAAGGGAATATTGTGTGGTTTAAAATCAGAAAAGGTGTGCATCAGGGTTGTATCATTTCACAGTACTTATTCTATCTGTATGCTGAGCAAATAATCCAAGAAGTTAGACTATGCTAAGAAAAACATGGCATCAGTATGGGAAGAAGACTCATTAACAACCTGCAATACACAGATGACTACAGTCTTCAATTTGGATTACACCTCAACAGAAAGAACACAACTGGACCAATAAGCAGCATCATGATAAATGGAGAAAAGATTAAAGTTGTCAAGGATTTCATCTTATTTGGATCCACAATCAACACCCATGGAAGCAGCAGTCAAGAAATCAGATGATGTATAACACTGGGCACCCTGCTATAAAAGACCTCTTTAAAGACATCATTGAAGAGCAAAGATGTCACTTGAAGATTAAGGTGTGTCTAACCCATGCCATGACATTTTCAATCACCCCATGTGTATGTGAAAGCTGGACAATGAACAAGGAAGACTGAAGAAGAGTTGATGCTTTTGAGTTGTGATGTTGGCGAATACTGAACGTACCATGGACTGCCATAAGAATGAACAAATCTGTCCTAGAAGAAGTGCAGATATGCTTCTTGGAAGCCAGATGGCCAGACTTCATCTCACCTACTTTGGTCTTGTTGTCAGAAGGGACCATTCCTTGGAGGATATCATGCTTAGTGTTTTGATTAACTAATGCCACTCTAACAGGAATATATCACAAATGGGATGCTTTAACAAACAGGAGTTTATTCTCTTACAGTTTTGGAGGCTAGAAGTCCAAGTTCAAAGGGCCAGGCTCTAGGGGCTGGGTGAAAGACCCTCAACCTTGGGCTTCAGCTCTGCCTCTTGCTCCCAGCCCTCTGAACCTGGAGGCTTTCTTCACTCAGGCAGCTCCTGGCTGCTGAGGCTGACAAACCCAAGGTCAACAAGTAAAAAGGCACAGTCCCAATATTACCAAACAACACGGCAGGCCACTAATTCAAGTTCAGAGACAGTCCCAAGATGAGCAGGAAACACAGCAGGCTGCTAAATGAAAACTCAGCTCAACACAGGGTCCAACCATGCCAAAAAGCTATAGACCATTCCTAAAGCTTCTCCTTATATACTGGGAGCAGACCACATCCCTAAGGCTACTCAGCTGCTCACAGTAGATTCCACCGTGGAGGTGATTACCAGTCTCATCATAGGGAATAACTATGTCCAGCTGCCTAGCCACTCAAAGCCAGGACCAGCCAAGCTGGCACATAACCTTAAGTACCACAGTAAGGAAAGTAGGTCAGCAAAAAAGGGGAAGACCCTTAACAAGATGGATTGACACAGTGGTTGCAACAATGGGCTCAAGGATAGCAAAGATTGTGAGGCTGGTGCACAACTGGCAGTGTTTTATTCTGCTGCACATAGGGTTTCTATGAGTCAGAATCGACTCGACGGCACCTAACAACAACAATAATATGCAGAAGACACAACCTTGCTTGCTGAAGGTGAAGAGAACTTGAAGCACTTACTGATGGAAGATCAGACTACAGCCTTCAGTATGGATTACACCTCAACATAAAGAAAACAAAAATCCTCGCAACTGGACCAATAAGCAATATCATGATAAATGGAGAAAAGATTAAAGTTGTCAAGGATTTTATTTCACTTGGGTCCACAATCAACATTCATGGAAACAGCAGTGAAGAAATCAAATGACGTAGTGCATTAGGCAAATCTGCTGCAAAAAGACTTCTTTAAAGTGTTAAAGCAAAGATATCACTTTAAGGACTAAGGTGCACCTGACCCAAGTCACTGTATTTTTAATCACCTCATGTTGTTGTTGTTGTTAAGTGCCGTCGAGTCGTTTCCGACTCATAGCGACCCCATGCACAGCAGAACGAAACACTGCCCGATCCCGCGCCAGCC
>NW_006922561.1:205839-208741 GCF_000298275.1 Orycteropus afer afer
TATGTTGAGATGCAATCCATACTTCAGACTATATTCTTCAACCTTCATCAGTAGGTGCCTTAAGTCATCCTCACTTTCAGCAAGCAAAGTTGTATCATCACCTCATATGTATGCAAAAGTTGGACAATGAATAAGGAAGACCAAAGAAGAATGGATGCCTGTGGTAGTTAAAAGTTGTGTGTCAACTTGGCTGGGCTGTGGTTTTGAGTGGCTTGGCAGCTGGCTATAGTTATTACCCATGATGAGACTGTAATCACCTCCATGGTGGAATTTGCTGTGAGCACCTAATAAGTTGAAGGGGTACTGGCTTGGGGTGTGGCAACTTCCAGTATCCATGGAGAAGCTTTGAGAGAGATCTCTAGCTTTTGGCACATTCTGGATCCTGCCTTTGGCTGAGTCTTCATCTCCAGTTCCTGGACTTGATCCAGCGGGCTGTCGTGTTGCCTGAAGATCTTGGGATCGTGTCATTTTACCTGTTGATCTTGGGTTTGTCAGCCTCAGCAGCCAGCAGCTGCATGAAGAAGCCTTTAGCTTGCTCCAATGAGCCTGGAGCAAGAGGCAAAGCTATAACCCAAGTTCAAGGGGCCTTCACCCAGCCCCTAGAGCCGGCACTCTGAATTCAGACTTCTAGCCTCCTAAATTGTAAGAGAGTAAGTTCCTGTTTGTTAAAGCCACCCATATGTGGTAATTTCTATTATAGCAGCACTAGAGAACCAAGACAAAGCCTTTGACTTTATGGTACTGGCGAAGAATATTGAATATACCATGGATTGCTAGAAGAATTAACACATTTATCTTAGAAGAAGCACAGCCAGAATGCTCCTTAGAAGTGACGATGGCAAGACTTCATCTCATGTATTTTGGACACGTTATCAAGAGGGCTACCAGTCCCTTGAGAAGGACATCAAGCTTGGTAAAGCAGAGTATCAGTGAAAAAGAAGACCCTCAATGAAATGGATTAACACAGTGGCTGCACAATAGCCTCAAACATAGCAATGACTGTGAGGATGGTGCCAGACCAGGAAGAGTTTTGTTCTTTTGTCTATGTGTCAAAATGATTCAATGCCACCTAAAAACAACAACAACAAATGTGGGAACCATGGGATCTGGAAAGTCTCTGCAACCAAAGTAGTTCTAGGGATGAGCTCTTCTATCTTTTCCCCAATACATATCAGATTCTCTCTATACATCTTCTCACTCTCTTTGCTGCCAAATGACTTCTTTCCCTTATGCAAGGTTTCCGATTTTACACATACCTAAAGCACGTTAGCAGGCAATTCTCTTTACCATCAATTATGAATGCAGGTTGATAGAGGCATCAATGTGCTTCCTTGATTACTGTGGCTCACAGGGGATGGAATCATGGAGAATTACGCACTAGATCTTAAAACATCTGCCCAGAAGTGATACATATTACTGCTGCTCACATTCACTGGCCAGAGCAAAGCGCTCGGCCACAACTAACACCATAGAAGACAAGAAAGAGAATCCCACTTAACATCCAGGAGGAGAACTGGGATATTTATGAACAGTCTTCATAATTTCCTCACCTACATTTCTGTGTGCTTACTTGAATTTCTTGTAAATGTGGATGAAATTTTAAAGTTATGGCCCTGCATTAGTCTTTTAAAAATAAAAATAATAATAATAACACATCAGTACATGTTTACTGACATAAAACTAGACAAACGAGCACAAATCCACAGCATACATGGATCACGGTCCATTAAATGACAGTAAAGGTTCAGATACATACTTTTAGCAAAAGTATGTATCTGAGACATGAGAGCTAATAATTATGCAACAAAACCAACAATCTAACAAGTGAGTAAGTTGTGGTATTTTAACACTGGATCCTACTAGGGGTATTTTAAGCAATCCTTATAACATTTGGTTTCTTTCTAAGTTTTTTATTTATGATCATTAATTTCACTAATAGATATGCCTAGTGGTTTAACCTTGAAATAAAATTTAAAAAATTCTACTACTTCTCTAGTAGGCTTCTGAGTCAATTTAATCAGAAAGTATCCTAAAATTACTATTTGCAAATACTTATCTCACTCCTGAGCAACCTAAAGAAATAGCTGATGCTGAAAAAGAGTGACCCTGTCATCCATAACCTGAGTTTAAAATTTGTGTGTTCATCAAAATAGCAGCACTCCTCTACTTTTTAACAAGTAAAAGTGATACAATTAAAATAAATACATACTAAGCCAACATCACTTATCGAATTTTCATATTGAAGTTTTCCATAAATTTTCATTTGTAAAAAGATTCCAATGATAAAACTAATTTTGAAAACTATTTCTGTAGATCATTTTCTTTGCCACAAATCCATTTGGCATTTATTTGACTTTTAGGTCTCTCCTGAAAAATTTTCTAAAATGCAAAACTAACCTCTTGTGTCCTCATTTTTCAGAATGTTTTAAATCTCTCTTCTTTGTAAGTTATCCCTAGTGAAGAAAATAGCAGAATTTAAAGTTTATACTGTGTATTTGTAAAAATTCATTCCATAAACCTAGAGAATGAGGCAAGTTTATTTTCTATAATCTCCTGAACCCTTGTTGCTTGGGTAACAAAAATCAAGCTCTCTTCTGACCCTACATTATTGTGTCCTTATTAACCACGTAGCTTTCGTTTTATTGAACAAGACATTACAGTAGCAGAATTTCTTTGGTTTTGTGAGAATTCTCAGAAGATGTAACTATTACAGTAATACAAATGTTTCAATTAAACTAGTTTACTGGTGATAAACGGAGGCTGTACACATGGACTTCACCAGATGGAACACACAGGAATCAGATTGACTACATCTGTAGCAAGAGGCAGTGGAAAAGCTCAATATCTTCAGCCAAAACCAGGCCAGGAGCTGATTGTGGAACAGACCATCAACTGCTCATAT
>NW_006922561.1:210656-211870 GCF_000298275.1 Orycteropus afer afer
GGCGCGGGATCAGGCAGTGTTTCGTTCTGCTGTGCATGGGGTCACTATGAGTCGGAAACGACTCGACGGCACTTAACAACAACAACAACAACAACTGGTGATCTCATCTATACGTTAGTTGCACACTGACATTATTAGTCACATCCATCTTTAAAATAAGCAATATTTTTAAAAATCCAAAATACAATCATGGTTTCTGTAACAATATAGAAATATAGACATAGCATATCTTCAAGAAAGTGAGCTGAGAGGACTTTCTCTAAGATGGAGGATTAGGCAGAAAAGGGACACAGACCCTCTTCAACAAAGAAAAGAAAAAATAATTGACAGAGATACAGAAGATAATCCTGGAGCACTGAGCTTTGAAAGGAACTATATAGAAGTGGATTAGGCCCAGCTAGTGGAAAAACTTGAACAAAAACAGTGAGTACAGAGACAGCTGGAGCTGTGGATTTTCAGCTACTCTAATGGGACCAACAGCCTGAATATTTCCAACTGGTGTTGGGACTTGAAAATTGACCTAAAGATCAGCCCTGGTCACTAAGGGCTGTGGGGACAACTGCACTGTGGCCTATGACTAAGAAAGGAAACAGTAAGGAGGGAGACAATGTGAGCTGTGGACTTTCCACTGTCCAGAGGTCGCAGTCATTTTGATTGTTCACATGTGGTAGTCATTTTGGATATTTAAAGTGACTGAGGGAGCAGCCATTTTTAATGTTTACAAGCAGTGGCTATTTTGGACATTTAAGGTGACAGAGGGCACAGCCATTTTGAATCTTTATAAATGGCAACCATTTTGGATTTTAAAGAATAGGCTTTGTTTGCCAAGGTCGGCAGGGATGCACAGGAGGCTGACAATAGGAAAAGAGGTGATGAGTGTCAAATAGCAAATAGAGGAGCATAGTACCCTGCTTGCATAGATAACATACAAAGAAAATTAAATCATGGATAAGTCACCATGGATAAGCAACATACAATCACCAATTAAATATGAACACAAAAACATCACAATGCCTCAGAGACAACAGAGCATCAGAGTCCACACAAAGAAGCAAGATAAAGCAGGAGATACAAGGGACCATGATACAGACCCAAAACACATCCCAGAGGAAGACACAGCATTGGAACTCCCTGATAAGGAATTCAAAAGAATTATATTTAGGTATCTTCAATGAATTGAGAGAGAGATCAAGGAAAACACAGAGAAAACACTA
>NW_006922561.1:217051-222716 GCF_000298275.1 Orycteropus afer afer
AGACAAAGTATATGTGAACCGCTGTATGGAAAGTGAATTTGCTCTGTAAACCTTCACCCAAATCACAATTAAAAAAAAAAAAAAAAGACTCATTTTCTCTTTATCCCCAACTGTGCCATCTGCTGTGGAGGCTCCATTCTCGGGCTCCATGCAGTAGTCCCCAGCAGCTTCAGACACATACCCACTCAGATTCAAGTTCAGTAGAAGAATAATCATCTGTCTCCTCTTTGTTGTTCCTTAACCAATTCTATGATCCACTCTGATTGGACAAGTGCATCCATATGTCCTTGGCTAGGGGATGCTAGGACCTATATCAGTTAGAAATTGTTTTGGCTGCAAGTGAAAGAAAATCTAATTAACATTAGTTTTGATAATGCAGACATTTATGATCCCATTTAACAAGAAGATTGAAGGTAGGCATGAAAAGTCTATCTTTTTTTTAGTGACTTACAATACCCATTTGGCATAAATCAAGTCACCATATATGTATGAATCATTTCTAGAATCTGATCTAATTACATTGGTCAATTTATCTGTCCCTAGACCATTACCAGTATGTTTAATTTAATACAAATTTACAAAGTCTTGATATTTAGTAAAGCAAATATTCCCTCTTTCTTCTTCAGAGGTGCATTGGCTATTCCTGAACCTCTGATTCTCCATATTAATTCTGACAAATTTGTCAATTTAAAAAAATATCCAGCTGGGATTTTGATTGAAATTAATTTGAATAGATAGATCAACTTGGGGAGATTGTCTTCATTACAATCTTGAGTCTTTCTATCCAAGAATATTGATATATTTCTCGATATATTTGCCTTCATTGATATTTTTCAGTAAAATTTTATAATTTTCCTTATAAAATATTTTGCATAATATTCCCAAGGTTGCTATAATTTTTTCTTGCTTTGGTATAAATATTCCTTAAAATATTATCTTTCCTACTTGTATATAAAAATGCATTTAAATTTTATATATTAATCTTATATCCAGAAACGTTGGCAAATTCTGATTAAATCTAATGATTTGTCTTTAGACAATCACTTCATCTGCAAATAATGATAGTTTCATTTCTTCCTTTCCAATCCTTTAACTTTTATATTTTTTTCCTTTGACTTACTGTAATTGTTTTTGTACTTTTAATCTTTTCATGATCTCATATTAGATCTGTTTCCTGTAAATTCCATTCAGGTGGATTTTATATCTTTTTTTTTAATCCAATTTGATAATTTCTGCCTTTCAATTACTGAGGTTGGTTCATTAATGTCTATTGAGTTTACTGATATATTTGGATTTATTTCATTCTTATTTTTCCTTTAAAAATCTGTGTGCTTTATTTTTACTTTTTTTCTGTTCTTTTCTCTTTTGGTGCTATTATATAACCAGAAGGCTGGCAGTTCAAACCCACCAGCCACTCCTCAGAAGGAAGACTGAGCAATCTATTTCCATAATGATACCACCTTGGAAAAGCAAGGAGGGGTCGCTGTAAGTTGGATCCAACTCAACGACAATGAGTTTGGTTTGGTTTTGGTTATTTTACTCAGAAGTAATACATTCCCCATATATTCCTCTCTGGGTGTCTGACACCATACACTATATTGATTTTCTTACATCATTGGCTACTCTTCCTATTTCCTTCACAGAGTTTTCCTTTTTCCATGAGACCTCTAAATGTTGGAGTTACTGAACCCTTTTTGCTTTTCTATACTCTCTCCCTATGTGATCTTATCCATTCTCTTGCTTTATAAAATATGTGCTGACAATTCCTAAATTTATATCTCTAGGCTAGATATAGGAGCTCTGGTAGCGTAGTGCTTAAGGCACTTGACTGCTAATCAGAAGGCTGGTGGTTCAAACCCACCAGCCACTCCTCGGAAGGAAGGTTGGGCAATCTACTTCTGTAGTGATACCGCCTTGGAAACCCAAGGAGGGATTGTTATGAGTCAGGTCCAACTCGACGGCACATAACATCAACACACATCAGGCTAGATATCTTCTCTGAGCTCCAGACTCACTTCTTTAAATATCTACTTGACATCTCTCGTGTGTCTCCTAGGCATTTCAAACTTAACATGACCAAAATTGATTTCTCTATCCAAATCTGGACCTCCCTCAGCCTTTTTCATCTCACTAAATGACTCTATGATTAATTGTCCTCCTTGACTCCTCCTTTTCATTCACTCTTCCTCTTCCAAACCATCACCAATTTCTGTTATTTCCACTTTCAAAATATACCTTAATACTCATTTTTAAATTTAAACTAGATCATATCAGTCCCTTGCTTAAAAGATCAGATCACTTTCCACTGTATTTAGGATAAAATCTAAAAGCTACATAACCAGTCCTGCATGTCTGATTCCTTCCTATTACTTCATACTCATTTCTTGTCCCTTGTCACTTTCCACCTCACTAATTTCCTCACTCCAGCTTCCTGTCAGCTCCTAAAATACACAAGGTTCTTTCCACCTCAGAGCGGTTCCACTTGCTAATCCACCTGTCTGGTGTACTTACTCCATAGGTTTTTATAGGATGTCATCTTCGCATTCTTCAAGTTTTAGCTTACATATTCAGGAATTCCATCGTACCCCACACAGGCATTCTATATAAATTAGAAAAAAAACTCCCCTGGTGAGCACAGTGTGAGGTGGATTTTAGCCCCCACAGACAGTTCTGTAAATGCCACCACCTCAGAAAGGCTGTTGCTGACCTCCTTTCCATATTAGTAGTCTCTGTTTTCTAGATCACAGCACTCTATTTCCTTCATAGTTTTTTTTTTTTTTTTTTTTGTCAATCTGTACTTATTTAACCAATGATTGTTTTTATTTATTTGTTTATGGTCTGAGGGCAGGAATTTTTCTGTCAAGTTCAATATTTTAAACCTAAGGCCTATCATACTCACTGGAACATGGTAGCTGCTCAATATTCAATTTGTTGAATGAATAAATAAATTAAACTGTGCTCTGAAATTTCATAAAGATGTTAAAAGGAAAATAGTTTCTCATCCAATTTAGCAAGTTACCCTTTGGAAGGCAGCAGGGCTCAAGCCATTTTGCTGATGTTCCAACTGAGAGTAGCCCATAGGTAAGAGGACTTTAGTAGCACGAGTTTGTGGGTGTACTACCAGTTGTAAGAGCTGAGATGGGTTAAAGTAGTTAAGTTTACAACAGATTCCTATATGTAGCTGAAAGGTTCTGCCCTCACCCTCCTCCGGATCCCTCAAATCATGCAAGCACAAAATTAGCCAGCATTTGGATCTCTGCTACAAAGACGTTATCAGAGGCAACGACCAAAAACACAAAGTTGCTCTATAGCATAGTGCCTAAGACATGTGACTACTAACCAGAAGGTTTGGTGGTTCAAACCCACCAGCCACTCCGCAGAAGCAAGACTGGGCAATCTGTAAAGATTTACTGCCTCAGAAACCCAACAGGGGTTACTATGAATCGGAATTGACTCGATGGCAGTGGGTTTGGTTTTGGTTTGGCCAACAAAGCAATAACAATCAACAAAGTAAAGAAACTGTAAATCCAGTTAAATAAATATTTATCACTCTTTCTCATTTTTCCTTCCAATTTTCCAACTCCTGGGAAGCTACAACCAGAAAAGGAGAGGGAAGGGGGTAGAAAAACAAATTATTATTCCTCCCCATCCATTCACTGGTTCCTGGAGCCACAGGTAAAGTCTGAGCCAGAACAAGGGTGGTTGGAGAGACGAGACTTAAGTGATACATGAGGTTGGAATTTTAAGCTTAAAAGCCCAAAGTAATCAGAAAACTGTTAGGCAGAAACATGGCTGGCCAGGCGGGTGAATGATTGAGCCGGAGGGAATTATAAGAACTGGTCAAGCAAGGAGGCGCCTGACCAGAGCCCATACCAAACCCCAGCACATAACCCTTGCTTACGAAAGACCCCAGCACCTGAAGTGCTTCAACCTTACTTCCTACCCCCCATGCTAATGGGGTACTTTAACCTTATTGGTTCCTGTAACACATACCCTGCTCTCACTCCGGTCCTCTAAGAACCAGGAAGAAAATCACTATAAAAAACCCTTTCTTTCACCTGGGCAGCGCGACTTCTCTGGCCCCTCTCAGGGACCCGTGAACCTCGCCCGGGCCCCTCTCGGGGACCCGTAAACCTCTCCCAGGAGTGCAGAATAAAAACTTCTCTTTAACACCACTTTTGTGCGTCCTCTTCTCCTTACTGCGACCTTACAAAAACTATGGTACCAAGAGGCAGGAAAGGGCAATCTGACAGGTCATGAGTAAAGCAAATATGTGTAAAAAGAAAAATTTCATGTTTATACTTAGTTTAGATGGTTCAAGAAGTGGGATATAGATGGATATTAAAACTCCTGGATTGACCCTTCATGTCTCACAGTTTTTCTCTCCTATTTTCTTTTTGTCTCTTTGTGTAGGTTCCAGGAGTTTCCTCAGACTTTACCTTTTGCCCTTCTACTGAATGGTTTAATTTTGGTAATCAGATTTAAAATTCTCAAACAGTATCTCTTGTTTTCTGATTGCCTCTTTTATATAACTTGTTCTTGTTTTATGTACATAGTATCTTTAATGCCTCTCAGAAATACGAATTCCCTGAATGATCTTTATGTCCTTTAAGTTTAGGTTTTCTGTTTTATCACTATCCTTCTCTTTTGTGTAGTAAATTTTCCTCAAATATCTGGTGATTCTTGGTTTCTTATATCTGTGAATAAGAGACTAGATTGTTTAATACTGATGTTTGAATACAGGTTTTCTTTGTTGAGTAGATTTCTCATGACACACTCTACATATGCCTTTTATTTTTATCAGACCAAAAATACCTGTTCATAGTAGAAATATTCATACATTAATCAAAAAGAAGAAAATAAAACTTATTCATGATCTTACCATCCAGAAGTAAGCATTAATATTTTAGTGCATTTTAATCTAGTCTTAAAAAAGCAAATAAGCAAACTTCTGTTACAAAAAGAAAGTCTTACTATATACTCATTTAGCCTGATTTTTTTCCCACAGGATATCAGGAATATTGCTCCGTGTCTATATATCTATATTTATAACTATACAGCTATTATATCTTTTGGAAGTTGATAGTAGTCTTCTATATTGACTCAAAATTATATTTAACATAATTTAACTGTTTCCTTATTAGTAGCAATTGAGTTGTATATTAGTTTTTACCATTAAACACAGCAAGAAGCATTCTTATATAGATGGTGCATCTTTAAAGCAAGATCTTTTAAATCACATTTAGAAGTACATTTTAAAACCAAAACCAATCTTTTTCCAGCTAAATAATCCCAAGTTATAGCTGAAAAGCAGATCTCTAAGTTTAGAGGCACTGATTTATCGAGGAAGGTGATAAAGGGAAATCTCTTTTCAGAAGGGTTTGGAGAATAGAGGGGAGAACTCAGTGGGCTGAGAAACATAGTATAGAGTGAAAAGATTGAGGGCAGTTCTGAACTAAACAAAGAGTTAATGAGTGAGGTTAGATTTTTCTTTGACACTACATTTATGAGTAGATCAGTAAGCTTTTACTGTGTAGCAAACCATTCTACTAATTTGTTGTTCTTGTTGTTATGTGCCGTCAAGTCGGCCCCGACTCATAGCGACCCCTCCTTGGGTTTCCGAGGCAGTATCACTACGGAAGTAGGATTGCCCAACCTTCCTTCC
>NW_006922561.1:240887-260082 GCF_000298275.1 Orycteropus afer afer
TCCTTTTTTGGTATTTTCATGCAAATTCTTCTGCTAGTTGGGGTTTAGTCCAATTCTGCATCCTTTCCTTCAAGGCTCAGGGGTCCAAGATTATCTTCTCTGTCTGTGTTAATTGGTTTCCCTTTTCTTTGTTGAAGAGGGTCTGTGCAATCCTTCTGCCTAGTCCACCGTCTTGCCCCGCAGTCCGTGGCTATTTTTTCTCTTCTTCCTTTCACTTTAACTTCTGTATTTCCACACATTCCTAACATACCGTATAATGTGGATGAACTTGGAGGACATTATGCTGAGGGAAATATGTCAATCACAGAAGGACAAATACTGTATTAGTTCGTTATTATAAAAAGTCAAGGAAAGGTTTATACATGGAACAAAACTTTCTTTGTTGGTTACCAGCGGTCAGAGGGAAGGAGTAGGAACACTGTTAGATAGGTAGAGACAAGTATTGATTTGGGTGAAGGGAAGGGCAATATAGCAAACATTAATGATCAACACAGTGGCATTGAGGAAGAGAAAGACATAGAGAAGTACATGGGAAGTACAGACCACAAAGATGAACCCTTTTGCACATATAGTACTGTGTTATCAGTGATGGCAAATATTGATCTACAGGTGGACAGTGAGGTGGACAGGCTGAATGATCAGGTGTGTCTAGGCAGGGGGTAGTAGTATGCCTGTGACCATGCATAGGGTCGGCAGATGATTTTTCTACAAACATAGTTGTATGTGTTGTAAAAATGTCCAAGTATACAGTAGAGCTGACAAGGCACAAGGTTGTGGTGACTTCATGGCCACAGCCAGCTACCTGGAGGGAATGAGTGGTTGGATCTGTGGGCTCAGGACCATGGTCGCTACTACACAAAAACATTGTTCCACACACTGCAAAAAAAAAAAAAAAAAAAAAGCACTGACTCGTGTTACTTTAGTTTTGAGTATTTCATTGTACATAAACTATATTTCAATAAAATGCATTAAAAAAATACATCCTACTTTGGTGAGTAGTGACAGGGATCATAAAAGCTTATAAGCGGCCATCTAGATGCAGCAATGGGTCTCTTCATCCAGAGCAAAGAAGAGTGAAGAAAACCAAAGACACATGGAAACAATTAGTCCAAGGGACTGGGACACCATGCGATCCTCAGCCTATATGACCATGAGGCCAGAAGAACTAGATGGTGCCTGGCTATTACTGTCGACTACACGGAAGGGGATCTGTGTAGGACATCCTAGATAGAGTGGGAGAACAATGTAGAACAAAATTCAAAATCATCAAAAAAAAAAAAAAAGACAAGGTTTGCTGGTCTGATACAGCCTAGTGAGACCTCTGAGACTAGGTATCCTTTAGGTCTGGAATTGAACTTACTCCCATGGCCTCCAACCTGATAATACACAGGCAATTGGGGTGAACATTGACATCAGGTAGATAGATACACTACTGGTAGCTATCAATCATGGGAGAACAGAAGGGCAGTGTATGCAAAGGGAGACAGCTCTTGGGGTGGGAGTGCACAGGAGAGAAGGACACAAGGAAGCGGTTACTACTCTATAAATTTTCAGCCAAATCACAATAAATCACAATAAAATGGGAAAACTCTAATATCATACACCTGTATAGCACTCTACATTTAAAACTTTCATAAACATCTCATTTGATAATTCATTCAACAATTTTTTTTAAAAAAATTTCATTATGATTTGGGTGACCATTTAAAGAGCAAATTCATTTTCCATATAACAGTTCATACATTTTGTTTCATGATATTGACTGCAATCCCCACAATGTAACAGCTCTCTTCCCACTTCCTGTAGTTACCTCTTCCCTGTGTCCTTCTTTCCTACGCATTCCTGACAGCCCTACTGTTCTCCCATGACTGATCATTCTAAGGCGTACTCTACCTTGTAAATGTTCACCCTATATGCCCGCCTATTGTTTGGCTGGAAGCCACGGGAATGAGTTCAATTCTAGACCTGAAGGGTAACTAGGGGCCATAGTCTTGGGGGTTTCACCAGGCTCTATCAGAGCAGTAAACCTGGTCTTTTTTTTCTTTTATCAGTTTGAGTTTTGTTCCACATTGTTCTCCCACTCTATCCAGGATCTCCTACACTGATCCCTTTCTGAGTGGTTGACAGTGGTAGCCAGGCACCATCTGGTTCTTCTGGTCTCAGGGTCATATAGGCTGAGGTGTACATGGTTCACTACTCCCATGGACTAATTGTTTCTGTGCATCTTTGGTCTTCTTCTTTCTTCTTTGCTCCGGATGAGGAGAGACCAATTGTTGCATCTAGATGGCTGCTTGCAAGGTTTTAAGACCCCAGTTGCTGCTCACCAAAGTAGGATGTAGAACAATGTTTATGTATATTATGTTATGCCAATTGAGCTTGATGTTCCCCGTGACCATGGTCCGGAGCCCACATGTTCAACAACACACTCCATCAGGGTTGGTTAACTGTGCCTAAGAAGTTACCATAATTTTGCCCCCTGTTAGTTCTATTTATATGGACATTCTTATAGCACATACAAATATGTAAAGTAGAAATATCATCTGCCAACCTTATATATGGCCATGGGAATATTTCCTTTTGTCTAGACATACCTGATCATTCAGTCTGTCTACTCATCTATTTACCAACAGATTAATGTCATCACTGATAATGTAGCATTGTATATGTAAAAATGTTTATCTTTGTTGACTGTACCTCTTGTGCACCTCTCTGTGTCTTCCTTTTCCTTAGTGTTACTATGTTAGTCACCCAGTTTGGTATATTGCCTTTCCCTTCACCCAAATCAATACTTGTTCCTTACCTATGTAACAATTTCCCTTCATAGTGCCTAAGGCATCTGACTGCTAACCAGAAGGCTGGTGGTTCAAACCCATCTATCACTCCTCAGAAGGAAAACTGGGCAATCTGCTTCTACAGAGATAATGCCTTGAAAAACCAAGGAGGGGTTGCTATGAGTCTATTCGATTCGACAGCGGTGAGTTTGGGTTTTTTGTGGTTCTCTCCAGTAACCAACAAAAAAATTTTCCTTCCATATATAAATCTTTCCTTGACTCTTTAAAGTAGTGGACTAATACAATATTTGTTCTCCTGTGATTGACTTACTTCACTCTGCATAATGTCTTCCAAGTTCATCCTTGTTATGCAACATATTTGTTTTTAGTGCCCATTATGTGCTAAACCCTGTGATGTGCTCTGGGGACACAGGGTCCTTGCTATCAAAGAGCTTACAACCTATGGAGGAAAAATAGCTATTAAATTATTAATGATAATAATTAATAATATCACAGTGTTTGGCACATAAGGGACACTAAAAACAAAATTTGTTCAATGAACTATCAAATGAGATAAATCCAGGGGCTCTGTTGGCACTGCGGTTAATGCATTTGGCTGCAAACCAAAAGTTTGGCGGTTCCAACTTACCAGTCGTTCTGTGGGAGAAAGACAAGGCAGTCTGGTTCTGTAGGCAGTTCTACTCTGTCCTATGTTTCAGTTAAGTCAGAAATGACTCATTGACAGTCGGTTTGGTTTCTTTGGTTGCTTTAATAATAAATCAAGTTATAACAATAATTAGAGATCCATGTTATAGCAAGGCAATATAGGAAACCACCATTAGTTGAGCTCAAGCTCATACTCTGTGTCAATTCTGAGTAAGAAGAGTAGGATCTTTATAGTAAGTCTGTAAGAGGTAAGACAAGTTATTATTTGTTATTCTCATCTTTAGGTAAGGAAACTAATGCTTATAGAGTTAACTGAGCAATTTATCCAAGGTTACCCAGGTTGTAAGTGGCAGAACTTGAAATTTAAAAAAGGTTTGTTTTTCAAACTCTGTTTCTTCCCAATATATTGTCTCCCTCCCTAAAAACCAATTTTTTTATGAGTACTTGAAAAAAGAAAAACACCAATAAGTTGAAACACATACACACATCAGATAATGCTACATATTTCATGTGGATTCTTCTGAAGGGATTTCAGGGTATGTTCATAGCTTTAGAGACTGATTATGTAATATACAACATATATAAACTAGAAGACTTAGTGATAAAATGAACTAGAAAATGAGGAATTCTGCTTACTTCCTAAATGTCTCTGGATCCTAGAATCTATATTGTTATCATTTGGGTTCACTAGGAAGAGAAAAAGCCATTTCTAAATAAAACTTGAGGGGGTTCTTTAACTCATGACTATCTAAAGACAATGGGGCAATCTACTTCCATAGTGATACTGCCTTGGAAACCCAAGGTGGGGTCGCTATGAGTTGGGTCCAACTCGATGGCACATAATAACAACAACAACAACATCTAAAGACAATACAAAGATGTAAGAATGACTACACTGAACTTTGACTACAGAATGAATGATATTACAGCCAATTAACTAAACAATGAACTTAATCAGATATACATGTATTGGTTCACAATCTTTTGGAATAAGAAAGAATAGAAATTATAAATAATTATATAACATGCATAAATGTATACCAATATACCTAACGTATGCATATATATATATATATATATATATATACATACAAAAAAATTTCAAGTAATTATCAGTATGACTTTAATATTAAGTTTTGTATTCCTTCTCACTAGGAAACTGGTAAAGCCATCAGACTAACATGGCTTAAGGAAAGTCTGGCCTGTCTGGATCCTTTGTTTTTCTTTCATTATCCTAATACTTCATTTGTGGCTTAAGCGGTCTCTATCCCATGCTGATCTGTATTAGAATGGCTTACCTATCAAACAGCTCAAAGTCTCTGAATCTGTGATGCTCTGAGTCCAGATAGTAAACTCACTGCCGTTGAGTCGATTCTGACTCATAGTGACCCCTTTGGGTCTGAGGCAGTAAACCTTTACGGAAGTAGATTGCCCAGTCTTCCTTCTGCAGAGTGGCTGGTGGGTTTGAACCACCAAGCTTCTGGTTAGCAGTCAAATACCTTAGGCACTATAGACAGTAGTTTTCAATAAATTTATTTCTATTTCCTTGTTACTGTAAACATCCACGCAAAGCTAGAACTTCAGTATGTTTGCTGACTTCTAACACTTTCTTTGCAAAATTCTGGTTAAAAGTCACTGATCATTGAGAATAGCCTCTCTTTTTCTCCTAGCAGTGCTCTCTGTTTCAAATTCCCATTTCTTGATGTGCTGCCCAGCATTGGTGGGAGGGGTTTTATGATCACAGTTTTCTAATCAGATACTTTGAATGACTTGTAGCTGCAAAGAATGATATTGATCTTTTCAGGCCTCAGGGTAGGTGGCTGGGAGTCCCTGGGCTGATTGCCTCTAGTTGCAAGGAATCTTTATCAGTCTTATCACTCTTGGAGGGCTGCCCATTAGGAGCAGAGTCCTGCAGGTAGAGTATACAGGAACAACATCCAGCAGTTCCACAGCCCCTTATCCAAGGTGAACAGCAGTATGCATGGCTGGCAGCTGAAGTAGATGTCCATATGGTAGAATCTCTCTTTGGCTGTGCCCAGCACATTGCAGCCAGCATGGAGCTGCTGGATGGTGTAGCTCTGGTGGTTTTGAAACTCTGACTTCACATACATCCAATTGTTGTGCCCAGGTTATGAAGGAGTAGTTCGGGGTGAATAAACTGCCAACATGCGACAATGCAAAAAGCAATAGGAAAGTTTATTAGCTAACTTAAGTTAGGGTCCTTGCTTTCACCCTCGCAGTGGGTTGAGCAAAAGACCCCGTGCTCTTACATTAAGAAATATTTATAGAGAAACATAGGGTGGAGTAGATAATTTGGTTTTTGTGATAGGGGTTTGGGAATTTGGGGCAGGTTGGAATTCCCCCGGTTTCAAAGGTGAGTGAGAGATTTCTCGGGGCGGGCAGATCTCTTTGATATGTGCATATTCTCTGTGAAACCCCGGGGATGAGAGCCCTCGTAGTCTTCAATGGTGGGTAAGAGGCTTCTTGGAGCCATGCAGATTTCTGATAAAAGGCTCTGAGGTATGGGACATTTACTATAGGTATTAGGGCTCAGCATGGGACTGTCAATCTACCTGGAGGCATTAGGGCTCAGCATGGGACGTGTCAATCTCCATACTAAAGGCTTCCGGTTAAGAGACCTTTCAGGCTTTACAAAATATTTCTGAATATTTGCAGCTGATGCCCTTTTTATGGCATCCAAAGTATTTTCAGTCTATCTGATCCAACAATGCATGTGTGCTTTACAAATTAAAGGTTTATCACTATTTTAAAATACTTGCTAGAATAAAAGTTCAACTGGAATAAAAATCCTATTTGATTTATCACATCAAATTTCCTCTTTGTCAGTAAAAAAGGAAAACTGTTAGATTCTTTAAATATAATTGCAACCATTATACATTTTTGAATGTTTGTAGAAGAAATTATTTAAAACATTTTTTATCATGTATTGGTGCAAAGTTTCTCATGAATGGTGACAGTACTACTTTCCAATAGCTGCTATAACAAATTACACAAAGTAGTTGGTTTATCACAACACGTATTTATTCTTTCACTGTTCTGGAGGCAGAAATCCTCAATGGGTAGCTCTGGACTGACACCAAGGTGTCAGAGGGCCACACTCCCTCAGGAGTCTTATTTCCTTGACTTTGCCAGTTTTTGGAGGCTTTCTCCATTCTGTGGCTCACGGCCCTATACCACTGTCACCTTTCCTTCCCATTTCCATTATTAACATCACCTTCTATCTCTTCTATCTTCAAATCTTCCCATGCCTAAGGACACTTGTAAGTACACTGAGGGTCTACCTGATTATTCAGGAAATCTCTCCATCTCAAGATCTTTAATTTAATCATTTCCAAAATCTCTGTTACAGTATAAGGTAACACTCAGAGATTCCAAGGCCTAGAACCTGGATGTCTTTATGGCCATATGCAACCTACCACAGTGACTATTAAGAATTCAAGGAGATTTTCATTTGAAAGTGCTGATCAGTGTTGTGTAGTTATTTCAAGCATAAAAACTGATTCGAAAAGGTTATTTTCATACAATCAAGTTCAAATATCTCCATCTAAACATTTGAAAAGATTTTATCTCAAAGTTAAGAAATCCAATGTTTAATATTTTCCCTCTTTGCATTTATATAAGGACCTCTGGTGGCATAGTGTCCAAGGCATTTGACTGCTAACTAGAAGGTTGGTGGTTCAAACCCACCAGCGACTCCTCAGAAGGAAGACTGGGCAATCTACTTCTGTAAAGATTTACTGCCTTGGAAACCCACAGGGGGTTACTATGAGTTGGAATCGACTTGATGGCAGTGAGTTTGGTTTGTTTTTTGCATATATACATATATACATATGTAAAATACAGCAATGATTGTTCTCCAAGTTCAACACAGATGTCTACAAATTTCCTCCAGGTTTCCCTAGATGCCAAATACACAATATTGTCATTTTCTCTCTGTGTCATGATGTGAAAAAAGTTGGGAAATGGAGCTCTATGAAGTTTAGAAAAATAATGCACTAGGGAAAAAGACTAAGGGTGTAAATGAGTTATCTATCATAACTGGAAGTCAGAAGATATAGTAATGCCTAAAACCCAGAAACCAAAGTATAGCAATATAAGCATCTGGAAATATGGAAGGGATGTCAGAAGAAAAGTAGTTGTCTCTGGCATGCAGGGTTGGAGTAAAAGCGGGGGGGGTGGATAGGGCATGAGAGTACTGCTATTTGTTATCCATATTTTGACACTATTTGAATTTTTTAAAAATGGTGCATGTCTTACTTACTGAAAACAATTAAAACTCAATTTTAAATGTTTCCAAATTTAATAATATTAAAATATTCCATATTTTTTCCTGTGGTCTTTTCTCAAAATATGACATTTTTCTCAAAATATGACATTTCTCCCCTTTTCCATTCTAGAGAGGAAAAACAGTTACTTTTTTATTTTCTAATCATATTAATCATTCAATGACATATAATTACCCAATTAGGAATGCTGGTGGCTCAGTGGTTAAGTGCTTGGCTGCTAACTGAAAGGTTGGCAGTTTGAACCTGCCAGTGGCTCTACAGGAGAAAGATATGGCAGTCTGCTTCCATAAAGATTATAGCCTTGGAAATCCTATGGGCAGTTCTACTCTGCCCTTTAGGGTTGCTATGAGTTGGAATTGACTCAAGGGCAAAGGGTAATTATCTAATTATTTAGACTTTGTCCAAAGAGTAGTCCTAAAAATGTGGATCTTGTCTTTAATAATTTGTTAGGGTAGTGAGTGTAAAATGCTTAAAATAAATTCTCTGGGACTAAGTTAGGAAACAGAAATTCTTTATCCTTTTCTTCCCAGTGGTGGCTCTAGCAGGAAACTGAAAAAGCTAGACCAGAGGCAGAGATGTTTGGAAAACCAGCAGATGTTTGATGGGATGCACAACAGGGAATCTTTAATATGGTTGAAAGAGGAAGAAAAAATAGGATTAGTCTAAATACTTTTCTATTTTACAGCTCTTTTCTATGAGGATTTCAAAGTCAAGAAGAGTAAGTAACCTCATCTACACATACATCACTGTAATAAAGCAGAATAGTATTTATTCCATCTATAAGTTCAGTAAGAGACATGTTATTTAGAGAGTGTTTTTGTATTTCTAACCTATGATTACATAACAATCTATGTCTATTAAAAATTCTTAGAGAATCTAGGGTGCTTCTTTAAGTTTAGGAGCTCTTTAAGGTTAAGATTGGGAGCTCTGATGGTACTGTGGTTAAGGCATTGGGCTGCTAACCAAAAGGTTGGCAGTTTGAACTCACCAGCTGCTCTGCAGGAGAAAGATGAGGCAATCTGCTTCTGTAAAGATTTATAGCCTTGGGAACCTTCTGGGGCTGTTCTACCCTGTCCTATTGTATCTCTGTCAGTTGGAATCAACTCAATGGCACTGGGTTTGGTTTGGGTTTTCTTTAAGGTTACTCCTAGGCCTACTCACTCCTCTGCCTCTACAGTCAAAGGGAGTCTATAGATGCAGTTTGGCACATGACTGAGATACAATCATTCCATCAGCATCACTCACCATTTTCCAGCAATGTTTTCCTCTGGGTGATGTAGCAAAGCAGGAGTCAGTATAAGGATCTGCTTTCAATACAGCCTTCAAAAGAGACCTACAAAAGAGTAATAAGATAAAAGTGAACAAGATAATGCATGTTGCGGTTAAGCTGCACTTTTGTGAGCCTGATGACTTTTAAAATTACATAAAAGAATGATTTATCAATTCTTAGATAACTATCTAATGTGAGATAACCCGGTTTTTTAAAGTTTTACTGTTCTGACAAAAATGTTACACAACCTTCGAATAAAATTTAAAAATCATACTATGAAAAAATGGAAGGACATGTCATAATTTAAATTCACAACTTGTTTCAGCAAACTTCCTGATTCATTAACAACAGGGTCTTGGTAACAGGAAAGAATGAAGTTTTCCTCTTACTCAAGTATTTGGAAATCTCATTCTTTAGTAGTTTGTTACAGATATTATTTAATTTTTTTATCCAGTTAACCCTGTTTGGTTACCTTTTGACTCAAGTCAAATACACTATTGTTAGATTTAGTCAATAACTGGCAACTGCTGATTAACAGTACCCCCTTTTTCTTCTTTCATGTGGGTGGCCTAGGAGTTAGATGGGTACAGACGGGAGGCAGTATCAAGTGTGGGCAACAGTCCGGGGTATAATTCCTGCTTAGTCTCTTGGCTACACACTTTGGCATGCCACATAAATTTTCATGTCTATGCCATGTTCCCCAAAACAGCACTGCTTTATTTTCTTGTGAGGAGGATGGGTAGAGTGGGCAAGTGAAAAAATGAAAGGCCACACACGTTGCTGTTCTGTACATTGTTTCATATTTTAGCAACTTCTATACCATCCTTTATTGGATAGTACCCATAGCCAGTAGTTTTCAAAGCATACTGTAAAGTCATCATGGCATAGCATTTGCTATTATTTTTATACTTGGGCCCAAGTGTACAATCTGTTGTTGTTGTTATGTGCCATCGAGCTGGACCCGACTCATAGTGACCCCTCCTTGGGTTTCCGAGGCAGTATTACTACGGGAGTAGATTGCCTTATCTTCCTTCCCAGGAGTGGCTGGTGGGTTTGAACCGCCAACCTTCTGGTTAGCAGTCAAGTGCTTTAGGCACTACGCTACCAGAGCTCCTAGTATACAATCTAGGTGGAAATAATTAAAAAATTCTTTTCTTCTGAGCATAATTTAAATTTCTCATCTTACTGATAACCCTCAAACAGTAGAGAGTAGGATACAACATTGTAAGTTCAAACGATTTAGTGGCACTAAACTGGTCACTCAATATTGAATGTTTCCCTTGTACTGGACACTGTGCCAGGAACTCTAAAAAGGCACCAAACAATGCTTAGAATCAGGGCACCAGCCATTTTTACTTGCTGACAGAAAGTTTTTGTCTAAAGAAAAGGAAAAATATATGGCAAGGTTGCTATGGATCCCAGTATAAAACTAAGTAAACAAAACTGAATTTCCTCATGTTTATATGGGGGAAGGGAAAGAAAGATTGAAAAAAAAAAAAAAGATACCACTTAGATAGCATATGGTAACAGAATAAAACCGGCTTTCAGACTTCTTAGTTTGCAGTCCATCTCATTCCAACTGCAGAGTCCTTCCCAGCCCCACCTCTTCATCTTCCTCTAGATCTCCCTTAAGTTTCCGCCAAGATTTAATCTGTAAATCTAGGAGCTCTGGTGGTGTAGTGCCTAAGACATTTGACTACTAACCAGAAGGCTGGCAGTTCAAACCCACCAACAGCTCCTTCAAAGACTGGGCAATCTACTTCAGTAGAAATACCGCCTCGGAAACCCAAGGACGGGTTGCTACGTGTCAGATTCGACTCCACGGCAGTGAGTTGTGCGTTGTTTTTGTTTTAAATTCATGTTACAGATTTCTAAGGATACATTATGCACTTTAAAGGGATATTCACGAGTAGGGTGTTAGGAAAAAGGATTACAAACAGCCAGAGAAAGCAATTTTTCAAAGATTAAAATAAACAGGCAAATTGCCTTCCAAACAGACTTGTAACAGCCTGAAGGCCCATCAATGAAGAAAAAGCCCCTTTCTCAGTAACTCATCCTAACCCTCTCACGTCAGACGTGATAAGCATTGTCCTCTGAGAAGGACCTAGCAATTGCTGTGGGGTAGTTCTGGTAGCATAGTGCCTAAGGCACTTGTCTGCTCACCAGAAGGCTGGCGGTTCAAACCCACCAGCCACTCCTCGGAAGGAAGGTTGGGCAATCCTACTTCTGTAGTGATACTGCCTCGGGAACCCAAGGAGGGGTCGCTATGAGTCGGTGGCCGACTCCACGGCAAACAACAACAGTTCCCCGAATAGCTTCATCTTCATCCGCCCCGGTTTCGTCAATTCCTAATAAACAAGAACATTTTTATGGACTACAAAATAATCACTCCTGCTTCAGGTCCTCACTTTTACTGAAGTATTTCTAAAAGGCCGAGAGTTATACTGTTAAAGACCCCTTGCAGAGCCACCGATGCCGCACAAGCAGATCACACTCGCCGAATCCCGGTGTCTTGCACAGCTACCCACCTACCCGGGGCTCCCCAAGGCCGCAGACGCCCCGCCCCTGCCACCTCCGTGCGTCTCATTGGCCAGGCCCCAACACCGCCTCCGCCCCTAACTGGCAGCTGCGGCTGTCAGTCTGCGCCGCAGGGACATTTCCGCATTGGGGGGGCGCTGCTCCGAATGGAGGGGGGATGGGAGGTGTTTAGGAGAAAGTGGGGGCTTTGGGTGTCTGGAGACACTAGTTAGGTGGGCTGAGGGGGTCAGCAGCCGGGCTGCGACCGCTGGCAAGGGGCTCAAGTTTTGCACGTGTAAGGTGAGAAAGGTTCCTCAGAGGTAACAATTTCTCCCAGCCTGCGAGCCTTCTTTCCGGGGCGCCGTAAACGCCCCCAATTTCCAAGCTGTTGAAGGAAGAGGAAGAAGGTGGGTCTCGCTGGCGGTTTGGGGATGTGCTGGGACGGGCTTCCCGCATCCCCCTGTGTGGATGTTATTTTTTCTCTGAGGTGTGTAGAGTTCTCCTTTCCTGACCAGCTGTTAAGTCCCAAATATAGAATTTGGGGTTCGGGAGGGCGCAGGGCAGGAAGAACAAGGATGTGTGGAGCTGGGTCGGAGCCCTCGCTGGCTCCTGGCCCTCGGACTCTGAGGCCCGCGCGCGGGTCCACCCAGCGCCGGCGGCTCGAGAGTCCGCTGCGGGGGAGGGGTGATGTAGCAATGGGCAGCTGCTGGGAAAAAAGCCGCGGCCGGGCTCCGCAGCTCGCAGCCGGAAAGCAGGATCTTGAGGCCCGGGCCGGACCGCCCGCTCGAGTAATTCTTAGCGCCTCCTAGTCCCAGGATATTTATGGGCTGGTAAAAATGCCGTAGAGGTGAATGCGCTGCCCGCTTGCCGGGCTCACCCGCCTCCCCGACCCTTGGTTGGACCGGGGCTTCTGTTGACCGGGGTTTCCTGGGGAACAGGCCGGTGGCCTGAAGCTGGACCGTGGCGCCTGGGAGGGGGCGGCCCGGGGTGCGGCCCGTGCCTGCTGCCTGCAGTCCTGCCCCGGAGGGCGTGGGGACTTGGGGGGCGGTGAAATAGCCTTCGTAGATCCGCCTCTTTCATTGATGAAATTTAAGTTCGCGTGGTTTTATCTTTTCTGGGAGTCTCCAGCTAGCTACCAGTGTAGGCAAGAGTTCCTAGTCGACTCAGGCGCTCCAAGTTTCCGTCTTTTGAAGTGGGGGAGGAGTGGCTTTCCTGGGTGTATTCCTTTTTTTTTTTTTTTTGGATCCAGTTTTAATCGCTTTGAATAAATACTCCCTTAAGTGGCTAAACATTGGAGGAGAAAGAACACGACGATTGTTAAAGCAGGGGAGGAAGAGAGACCTGTCCTATATATAGCGTGACTTCTCTTGAAATTAAAAAATATATATTACAAGCCAGACTTTTATTAAAACCCTAAAATGTCGAGATTTGTACAAGGTAAGACATACTTCTTATGTCCGGGGTTGCTTCAGCCTAATTTGGGTACTGGTAGTTGAGTTTGGAAGGGAAAATGTTCATTTGAGATAGCACTTGCGAAACCCTTTTCGTTAAAATTGATATCTGAGCTGCGATGAACTGCTGGCTTGGCGTTTTAGATACATATAATTTATGCCCCTATGCTCCTCTGGGTTTAGTTCTCCCTCCCTGAAATTCAGCTGTGTTGCACTCTGACTCCTGGGATAATAGTTGTAGATGATGATAAAACAGGCTTTTGACTGCTGATTAATTCCTGTTCTCTTTTCCTGGTGGCTGACAAGGTACCGGAATCAACTCGATGGCAGTGGGTTGATTGGGGGTACTTGTGTGTGCGCGGCCAGGAAGGGGATCCGGGCGGGTTGGGGGAAGGCAGGTGGGTTTTGCTGGGACTGTTGGTGAAGCAGTAGTAGTATTCTTAGTTTCTACTCGGTTTGTGTGTACGTGGTTTGAGTCTTAGATTCATTTATTGCGAAATCGGGAGTAGCCCATAGAGGCTGGAGGTCATTTCAGCAGGAGAAATGACTTTGCTGCATTGCTGTGTATTTTTTTTTTTTTTCTTTTTTGAAATCTGGGAAGATTACTAAAGTTTTTTTGAAATTTGAAAATTGACCTCTGAATCCCACATGTATATTTAAAAAAAAAAAAAATCTTAGGGGATGTCCCTCAGCTGAGTAACATTGCATGTATGTGTAAGTGTATATGTGTGTGTGGTGTACACATTGAAATTGGTGCTGCCTTAGACTTGTGTCACTAAGATGTGGCATAAATTTTGCCTTCTTCATTGTAAGTAAACCTTTTCTTTGCACACCCCATCGTGTGAAAGCTTCAGCCATCTTGCTGAACACAAGGGCTAATAAAGTTCACAACCAGTTCATATGATTCTCAATAAATATAGATGTACTTAAAAAACAACAAAAAAAGTTGTGTCAGTAACGCCCATCTTACTGGCCAGTTATGTCATTTGACCCTAGAAATAGAAATGCCTTGGTAAGTCTCATGTCACTTTGTTAACTTTTTAAAAAATTTTGTGTAATACATTAAGAGAATTTGCCTGCCTGCATTATTATAGAAACAGATGGGACACTTATGCCTGCTTTTAGCACTAAACTCAGAAATGTCACTTGTCATTAGACTTTCAAATTCATATTACAGCTTATATGTGGTGAGAGATGTTTCTTCTGTTCTAATTGATAAATGTCTTATTCAAGAATAGAAAGCCAGAAGTAATTAAGAAACAACAATAAAATCCAGTTATCATAAAGTCGGTATTTTGCAAGAATGAGCTAAAGAAGAGTGGACTTGTTACTTCTCTTTAGAAGTTAAGAATATTAAACTCAAGATGTTCATTTAGTTACTCTTTAGCATAACTTGCAGCATTCATGCATATTGACTGATTTCATAGCCTCTGCTGTCAATGGCTAACTGTGGATTCTAAATCTAAGAGTTGTATCTGTTTGTCATTCCAGTGTCATTCACTTTAAAAAAAAAATAACCTTATTGTGTTGGAATAATTTTAGACATATAAAAGTTACAAAGATTTTTCCTCTAGTGTTAGCATCTTATAGGCATTTGCTAACCAGAAGGTTGGTGATTCAAACCCATTACCCACTCCACGGGAAGAAGACTGAGCAATCTACTTCTGTAAAGATTTACCACCTTGGAAACCCAAAGGGGGTCGCTATGAGTCGGAATTGACTAGATGGCAGTGAGTTTAGGTTTTTTTTGGTGTTACGTCACCTTAACAAATTTGTCAAAACTGAGAAATTAATGTTGGTATGTTATTATTAACTAAATTATGACTTTATTCACATTACTGTTCCAGGATCCAGTCCAAGAGATCTTATTGTATTCATTTGCATCCACTTTTACTTTAAATGGTATTTTAAACTGGCAGCTTTGTACAAAAGATGACACCCCACCCCCAATTTAACTTGTGTTCGTGTTTATCATTGTTTAAATTTTGTACTTCATGTGTTTAAATTAACTCTGGTGCTTTTATAAATGATACACCTAATTGGCTCATGGCTCAGCTATCTCCACAGGTCAGTTTTCAACTATATGGGTTGGGATTTTTGTTTTTGATTTTTTTTTTTTTAAACCAAATCAAATTATTTGATCTTTGCTGCAGCACTTAATGATCTGTCCACTCATTAGCACTTAGCTCATGATACCTCATAGGGGAAAGATTAGGCCTCTGTTTTCATACACTGTCTCATTTAAGCTTATAAAAGCCCTGAGGTAGATTTTTTTAAAAAAATTACTTAAGAGGTAGATTTTTATTATGACTTTGCAGCTGAGGAAGGTTAAGTATGTCTTGTCCAAAGTTCACAGCTCCTAAGCATTGAAATGCATTTATGAATGTGCCTAAAACTGTACTCTTTGTAATCCCTTGTGTTGTTGCTCTTACATGAAAAACTTAGATAAATGGCTTGTTTCTCTAACTAGACTGCCAGTTCCCTGAAGGCAAAGATGATATAGCCCTGGGGGAAATACAGTGTCTTGTCAGGGGGAACACTCAAAGAATTTATAATTGATGACAAATAAAAAACAGACAACACAGTACTTTCTGCATACTTTTTAGCAGGCTGGCTTATATTTTTGGTTGGTTTTTTTGTTTTGTTTTGTTTTTTAAATGAAACATCTCTTAGATTACATTAGTCACCCTGATGGCACAGTAGCTGAGTGCTGGGCTGCTCACCGAAAGGTCAGTGGTTGGAACCCACCACTCACTCCTTTGGAGACAGATGTGCCAGTCTGCTTCTGTAAAGATTTACTGTCTTGGAAACTCTATAAGAGAGTTGGTTCTACTCTGTCCTATAGGGTTGCTATGAGTCTGAATCAACTCAATGGCAGTGGGGGTGTATGAAGGATGGAAGGGCATGGACTGAAGTTTGAATCCTGTTACTAATGGGTGATCTTATACATTTAACTTGTCTGAACCTCAGTTTCTTCCTAAATAAAAATTAGGTATTAATTCATATAGCACAGGGTTATTGAGAGGCTGTAATGAGTTGAATTAAGTGAATGCTGGACACATGTTAGATACCCAGTAAATTTTACTTTTCTTAAAATAATAGTTGCTTTTTAAATGGCATTGCCACCAGAAGTGTAACCACATATCCTCAACAAAAATAAACAGAAAGTAGGCAGATAGGACAGTTCTTGTTTTCCTGCTTCAAGTGTGGTGTTCAGGACTGGACACTGGGGAGTTAATATGTTTTTTTTTTTAAAGTGCAGGGGAGTGGTAGGAGAGGGGAAGCTAGAAAGTGGTATGAATACACGTTGGTGACAATGTAGTCAACAAAAAAATTTTAAATGCTTAAACTAAGTGTCACACACTTTGTAATGGATTTTCCGGTGTATCTCTTGCAGTGGAGACTTGAAGTTCAAAAGATCTAGGTGTAATAATATACCTGTGTGTTATATACATGTATTGATGAATGCCATGGAACATGGGGTTACTACTCTTGGCTTGACTTTCTTCCCCCAAATCTAGGCAATATGCTTTATAGGAAAGCTGGGCTTCTCCCTCCTTAAGCACTTTGACATAATAAGCTGGGTGGTACAAATGGTTAAATGCTTGACTGCTAGCCAAAAGGTTGGCAGTTTGAACCCACCCAGAGGTGCCTTGGAAGATAGTCTTGACAGTCTGCTTCCAAATGGGTTGCACAGTAGCTGTTCTGTTCTGCCCACCTGAAGTTTCCATGACTGGAATCTACTCAAAGGCAACTAACACCACCATTAGGTAGAAATGTTCAATTAATAAAAATAGTTAACTAGGTAGGCAGGAGGGTTCTCAATATGTATTCTTTGGCCAAAGAAGGTTGAACTTTCTTTGGACATTTACCCAAGTCTGTGTTCCTTGGGCACTTAAGATTCCTTCTCTTAGAGGACCCATCACTGGATCTTTGGCATAATTCCCTGGCTGGTATATACTCTGCCCTCAGGTCACCTTCTTCTTGCCTAAGAGATTACTTCTCCAGAAGCTAGTTTTTTCCGTCTCAGGGGTTGTCACAAAGCCCTTGTTGCAAGGCCCCCAATTATTCTAAATAAATATGTTTACCATTCTTTCCTAGTTGAGTGAGAAGGGATATTTGACACAGTTGGAGATACTGGGGAACATCATTATCATGGGTGCTGTTTGAGATTTTGCTTTCGAAAAGTTCTGAGAGCTGTGGAGTCATCTCCCTAAATGTGGTGAAGCTTGTAAATAGAGTGCTAACTATTGTCTAACCAGCTAAGCCCAGGTTATATGCTTTCATTGTAATATTAGAAGGACTTGTTTTGTTTTACTTTCTGGCACTGTTGTTAATAGACTATTATCTATTAAATAACGTAAAAAATTATTTTCTTACATTGAGATGTTGTTGTTGTTGTTGTTACTTCCATATATTTCAGCGGAAGCCATTTAAGTGTGTATCTTTTAAAAAACATTTCGAGACCTGTTAAGTTTCCTATTTATGTTGGAATTCTCTTTTTGTAACTTTTTTGGTGATTCCTGCTTGGAAGATGGCAGCTAGCCAGGAAAGATTAGCTGGGCTAATTATAACTTGAGGGGTCTCAGATGAATACATAGATGAGTAACGTTCTGGGGCCTGATTGTCAAGGTCAGGCCTTAGCCTGGTTCTTCTCAAATCCTAAGACCAAATTTAGCCTGTTGCTGATTATTTGGATGATTAGGATTGCTTTTAACCCAGGGCATTCGGGCAGAGATTTGAGGTGGGACAAAAGACAGCAAAGTAGTAATTAAGTCTCATCTCTTGGTTTTTAAAAGATGTAGCTTGAGATTCATTATGTTGTTAGAGATGAAGGAATTTTAGTTACATTCAGACTCAAAATTATGAATGTAAACTTAGAAAAATCAAAGTGAAGAGTTGGGCTGATAAACAACTTTACTGGCATTTTTCCCACCACATGAACTCTCTAATCTCTGTGGTCAAATTGAGGAGCTGTTAAAGCATTGGGGGTACTAACCAAAAGGTCAGTGATTTGAACCCACCATCCTACGATAAAGATTTACAGCCTTGAAAACCCTAGGAGGCAGTTCTACTCTGTGCTAAATGGTGGCTATGAGTTGCTATGAATCTGAATTGACTCTATGGCAGTGAGTGGGTGGATATGGTCAGATTGCCCTTGTTTTTACTAACTGGGCCTCTTTTCTAGTAAAATGGATGGTTTTCATTTGTAAAAGTCTACTAAGGAAAATAACTTGACAAGGAATAAGTACCATTTTTTGAAGTGCCATTTTAGTTTTATGAAAGCAAAATGAAAAATAAGTTTAAAAAGATAACATTAATATGATGTTATTTTTGAGTAGTAGGTAGCTTCTAGTACTTATTCACAGAGAACAGTCTGTGTGTGTGTGTGTGTGTGTATTTTTCTTCATAGATAAATTGTAGTAACTTTAATTAAAATAATGGGATACTTAATTTGTAGTTTGTACTGTGAGGAACATTAGTTGGCCAAATAACGAAAATGTTACAGGTAAAAGGACAATGTACTATATAGTTTTTCAGTTTCCACTAAGTTGTATTTGGTATTTTTTGTGGAAGTGCAGATATTGTGAGTTCCCAGAAAGTCAGATATATCCATTATTGAAAATTTAAACAAATATTTGAAAGTTAAAATAACTCTGTATTATCTGTGAAAATGAGTAAGAATGGACTTTGCTAACTTTCTGTAACCCAATTGATTATGATATCCAGAATTTGTATTATTGGAGAAAATTCTGGAACTGTTAGAATAAATTTGTGGGTGAGGTCCTCTGAAGGCATGGGATTTAGTGAAAGGAAATGTGATTCACTTACCACCCTTTTGATGCTTGAGATCTCTTTAAATGCTGGATTCTTTTGACACAAACTGCAGTTTCTTTTCTAAAATACTGTATTTTGAACTTGGGATAATAGTTGCATTGTGGATAGTTTGGTAGATTGCTCCAGATAACTACCCACCCACTGCCATTGAGTTGATTCTGACTCATAGTGACCCTTTAGGGCAGAAGTAGAACTGCCCCATAGGGTTTACAAGGCTGTCAATTTTTTATTTTATTTTATTTTTATTTTTTATTTATTGTGATTTGGGTGAAGATTTACAGAGCAAATTAACTTTCCATACAGCAGTTTACATATACTTTGTCTCATGTCATTGACCACAGTTTACCACAGTGCAACAGCTCCCCTCCCACTTCC
>NW_006922561.1:263737-271021 GCF_000298275.1 Orycteropus afer afer
AGGATCTCTCAGGATCGCTGCCAGACCGCAGCTCCGTCTGTCTCCTTTTTTGGTATTTTCACGCAAATTCTTCTGCTAGTTGGGGTTTAGTCCACTTGTATATCCTTCCCTTCAAGGCTCAGGGGTCCAGGATTATTTTCTGTGTCTGTTAATTGGTTTCCCTTTTCTTTGTTGAAGAGGGTCTGTGCATTCTTTCTGGCTAGTCCGCCATCTTGCTGGCTCCTCTAAGGCTGTAAATTTTTATGGAAGCAGACTGCCTTATCTTTCTCCTGCAGAGTGACTGGTGGGTTTGAACAACTGACCTTTTGATTGGCAGTTGAATGCTTCGACCACTATGCCACCAGAGTGCTCTTGCTTCAGAGACAGTAACTGCTTATTAAACCGTTATTTCTTACATCTCTAAAATTCTACCATGCATCTTTCCTTTAATAAGTTATTCAAACTTTGAAAATTGGCTTGTTAAAGTATCAAAAGAAAATGAAACTTTTTATGTGTTTTTTGTGAGGAAGCTCCATTTGAAAGCTCTTTCCTAGTTCTCTTAATTGGTAATTGCAGGCATCTTCTTTAGTTTGTTGCAGAGTAATTGTCCAAGGCTCAAATTCTGCCTCTGCCAACAGTTTCATTGTTTTTCTTAGTCATTGCAAATGAAATTGATTGTGCCCCTAAACTATTTTGCCAATTACAGATTATTTTTGAGAACTATGGGAAAAGCCCTATCTTGTCTTAGTTAACTTACGTAAAGACAAAATATTTCATTTTCAAAAACGTTTCTGTCAGTTTTTCCTATGTAAATCAAGAGTTCTCTGTTTCACTATGATCTCACATACATCTTTTTAAAAAAACACTACTCATTGCACTCATATACTTGAAATAGTTATATTATGCATAGTCTACTTTTTACTTGTTAGTCACCACTTGCCAGAATACTGCTGTAGGGAATATTCCCTTTGACAGTAGCACCACTTGTCTTCCTGGCCGCCAAGAGTTGTAGACAAGGGGATTGGAGTCTGTGTTTTCCTTTGAGTTTGCTGCCCTGGCAAAGGCTGATGTGACGTTTCATTTGAAACGTTTCATTTCATTATATCTCTGCTTAGAATTTTAAAACTTCCAAAGGGTGCCTGAAAGCAGAATAATAACATTGCATTGCGTCACTTTGGGCTCTTTTTTGCCAATAGTGAAACACCTAACCTTGGTAATAAAATATTTGTAGACTGCATAAAAGCTTTCTTCGATTTTTCACTGTTCAAAAAACAGACAATATATAAGGCAAAGTTGAAGAGCATAAGATGCAATGAGAGAGTGCTTATTCTAATTTGTAGTTCTAACCTCACATAATAGACCCAGTTGGGTTTTTGCTGGTTTTCATTCCGATTTGGTGGCATGCAGCTGGAGATGGTAAACCAAGTAAATACGCTGTAACCAGAGGAGAGACGTTCCTGGGGTAGGAGGAGCAGTAGGGCACTAGACAGCAGTGGGCTTGGATTCCAGCTCTGGCATCGCCACTGTGTCCTTGGGCAAATCAGCATCTCAGGGCCCAGTTTCCTCATCCTGAAGATAAGGTAAAGGAGCCTTGGCAGTGAAATGGTTAAGCACTAAACTGCTAATGAAAAGTTCATGCTTCAAATCCACCCATCAGCTCCATGAGAGAAAGACCTGGCAATCTGCTCCTGTAAAGATTATAGCCAAGAAAATTATGTGGGGCAGTTCTGCTCTGTTATGGGGGGGGTTACTATGAGTTGAAAATTGACTCGATGGTACCTGACAACAACATATATGTAAACTGCCTGATTTTAATTCCTGAAATTAGTCAACTATCACATTGCCATTTATATAAGATAACAAAATGGAAATTTCAAGATCATTTTATCTAGACTGCTTGCCAGTTTGGAATTTTTTGACCACATCCCTGATCCTTGATTAATAAATCAGCGTTTGCTTATGAAGTTTTAGGGACTGAGACTTCAAGTGCTCAAGATACAGTGCATGCTTTTCTTTATACTTCCTCCCCATGGCCAAAAATCGTAGCTCTTGGGCACTGTTTGACCTTGTCAGGTACTACCTCCACTAGACTGGACTCTGCCTTATTTATCTATGTCCAGCCCATAAATACAGGAGCTCTGGTAGTATAGTGGTTAAGGCATTTGGCTGCTAATCAAAGGGCCAGTGGTTCAAACCCACCAGCCACTCCGTGGAAGAAAGATAAGGCAGTCTTCTAACATAAAGATTTATAGCCTTGGAATCCCGATGGGGGTCGCTATGAGGTGGAGTCAACTCCATGGCAGTAAGTTTTTTCGTTTGCGCCCATAACTAGATCATACCCACTGCAGTTGAGTCAAGTCTACTCTGACTCAGTAACCCTACAGGACAGAGTAGGACTAGCTTATAAGGTTTCCAAAGCTGTAATCTTTTGGAAGACTGCCACATCCTTCTTCCACAGAGGGCTGGTAGGTTCAAATTGTTGACCTTTTGGTGAGCATCTGAGTGTTTAACCACTGTGTGCCACCAAGACTCCTTATTAATTGGATCATAATAGGCTTTTATACATTAATAAACATTACTTGAGGTATACTACTGTGCTTCAGGTATCTGCATTAGGCAATGGGAATACATCTGTGAATAAGATAGACATGATGTAGTCTCAAAATGTATACTTTGTTGAAGTAAGTAAGATAGGTATTGAACATATTTAAAAAGTATGTTATAAAAAGAATATTTAAGAATCTATCATATGAACATGTAATTGGCAACCTTATTTAGTTTAGAAAGATTTCTAGAAGGATATTACATTTAAGTTAAACCCTGATAAATGAATAGGGGTTGTTTGGGCCACTAATTAATATCTTATATTGGAATTTAAGTCTTTGATCCCCAGCCTAATGCCTACACTCTGGTAAGTGCTGGGAATACAAAGTTGAATAACAAAATATGGATTGTGTCTTTAAAAGAAATACATTTTAGGGTTGTAGACAGACATCTACACAAAGATTTTGAGTGTTAGGGATGTTTGATAAATGCAGAGGTAGGTCCGATTACATCCTCCACATAAAAGAGTTGTGGCAGAAATCCTCTCTGAATGTTTAGAAGCCACCACTCAGAACCCTAGGACCACCACCACGAAAATGGCAGAGGTTTGTCAAGTCGCAGAGTTTGAGCCTTTGTGGGTGAGAGATCAGGGAGGTTCCCCTGAAGCTGGAATGATTCTCATGGTTTTAGAATTCATACTTGGCTATTCAATTTCTTTTTCTTCTTTTCTCATTGCTGCCTCCATCTCTTTAAAAGTCCAGAAGAGCGCTTAAGATGAGTGCTTTGGAGCAGTCTTGTAACGGGATGCTTTTAATTTCATGGAGCTGAAAAATACCAACTCAGTTAGCTTGGAAATGAGGGACTTTTATAAGTCTTAAAGTAGAATGTTTTAGGATTGATTGATTCGGTACAGAGACTACATTAGAGACTGACTGGTGGTTTTTTTTTTTGGTTTTGTTTTCCTTCTTTCCTTAACTCTGTCTCATTCTTAGGTCAGCTTCCTCATGGTCACTGAATGGCAGAAGAAACTAGGGTTATAAAAAAAAAACCAAACTCACTACCGTTAAATCAGATCTGACTCATAGTGACCCTTCCTTTGAGGCAGTATCACTGTTCTGGTTACCTAGTGCTGCTCTCACAAGAAATAATAGCACAAATGGGATGGCCTTAACAAACAGGAGTTTATTCTTACAATTTGGAGGCTTTAAGTCCAAGTTCAAAGTGCCAGGCTTTAGGGGCTGGGTGAAAGCCCCTCAACCTTGGGTTCCAGCTCTGCCTCCTGCTCCCGGCCCACTGGAGCTAGAGGCATTTCTTCACTCAGACAGCCTCTGGCTGCTGAGGCTGAGAAGCCCCAAGGTTGACAAGGAAAAAGGCACAGTCCTGATGTTATCAATCCACACGGCAGGCCATTAACTTAAGTCCACTGTAAGTTCCAAGGTCAGCAGAGCATAGCAGGCTGCTGAGCAACGACACGGCTACATGCAGGGTCCAAGCATGCCAAAGGCTAGAGACCATTCCCAAAGGCTTCTCCTTATATACAGGAAGCAGATCACACCCCCAAAGGCAGCTACTCAGCTGCTTGTGGTAGATCCCACCATGGAGTTGATTTCCAGTCTCATCATGGGGAATAACTACCACCAGCTGCCCAACCACTCAACCAGGCCAGCCAAGTTGACACACAAACATAACTACCACAATCACTATGGAAGTAGATTGCCCAACCTTCTTTCCGAGGAGCAGCTGGTAGGTTTGAACCACCAGCCTTCTGGTTAGCAGTCACATGCCTTAGGCACTACGCCAGCCAGGGCTGTGGGTGTGTACATACACATTATGTCCAGTTGCTATCCCTTCTCACGTGTCTCTCTTTTCAGTGAGGAAAGCCTTCAGAGTTCTTTAGCATACTCTACCCTCAAGGCTCACTGCCCAGAATCATATTACATTTCATGCTTAAACTCATTACTGGGAAGGCTTTGAACCATTCTGGCCTTGGGCCTAGGGTGCCTTTTCTTAATAACATAGCCTTGGGGCAGAGAGAAGATGCCACATTAGCACTGGAGTTCTATTAGGAAAGGCTGCTTGCTACAAACAATATAAATGGAGTACCTACCAGCCACTCCTTGGAAGGAAAGTTGGGCAATCTACTTCCATAGTGATACTGCCTTGGAAACCCAAGGAGGGGTCGCTATGAGTCAAGTCCGACTCCACAGCACATAACAACAGCAACAAAATCTATATCAGAGCTGCTCAAAGTGATACTGACAACATTTGTTAATTAGAAACATATTCTTCCCACCCCAGACCTACTGAGTCAGAATCTCTGGGAGCATGCCCAAGAATCTGTGTTTTAACACTTCCTTCAGGAAAGCCCTGGTGGTCTAGTGACTAAATGCTCGCTGCTAACTGAAAGATCAGCAGTTTGAACCCACCAGTTGCTCCAGGAAGAAAGATGTGGCAGTCTACTTCTGCAATGATTTACAGCCTTGGAAACCCAATGGGGCAATTCTTCTCTGCCCTATAGGGCCACCATGGGTTGGAATCAGCTAAACAGCAATGGTTTTGGTTTTGGGTTTTCCAGATTTGTATGCACAGTAAGGTTTTAGAATCACTGTTTAGATTTTATAAATGGAGTAGGAAATTGCTGCTTTTAGGTATTCTGCTTTAGCACTTTCATTAGCTTTGGTTACTCAAAAAGGTACTCCAACTTGGCTTTAAAGGCTGGCCTAATTTGTATGTATTTCAGTAGGCAATGAGAAGTGCTAATGATCTGGGTTGCAGTTTAGGGGGATCAGATCATTTGCCCAGCACCATCAGATTAGAACGAAATATGGACAGACTAGTTAGAAAACTGTTGTCATCATAGCCAGGAGAGTGAAAATGCAAAGGGAATTAAGGTAGCAGCAGTGGGAATGGAAACAGTGGGTGGAATTGTGGCAATTCTAAGTAGCTTTTTTGATATTGGATTGGATGTGATAAGGAGAGGAGAGAGGATCCATCTGTGACTGTGAGGGTTCAACTTTGGTAACTAAGAGAATGATAATGCCAACAGGAGCAGGAAGTTGGGGCCAAGAGAGATGAATTTAGTTTGGAAAATGAGTTTTGTTTTGGATATGTTGAGTTTGAAGTACTCATTTGAGTAACCAGGTGCAAAAGGTTTAAATGGTGGTAGGGAAATTGAGCCTGGAGCTCAGGATGAGAGGAACAAATTTATGTTATCAGTAAGAAGATAGGAAAGAGAATAATTGAGGGGGAGGGTGAAGAGAAAGGTCTGAGGACAGAGTCTTAGGAAGCCCGAGTAGGGTAAGAAAGGAGTCAGCAGTTGTAGAAACTGGGATATAGACAGATAGGCAGCAGATGGTATAGGATAATACTGGGTAATGGAATCCAAAGCAGAACTTTTCTTTTTAATTTCATTTTGTTTTTAATTTTTACTGTGATTTGGGTGAAAGTTTACAAAGCAAATGCATTTTCCATACAGCAGTTGATACACATTTTGATTCATGACATTGACTGCAGTGCCCCACAGTGTAACAGCTCCCTTCCTACTTCCTCCCTGTAGTTACCTCTTCCCTGTGTCCTTCTTTCCTGTGCCTTCCTGGCCTCATCATCCCAGCTGTCTCCCTGTGCAAACACTTCGCTTCTGTTCTCTCATGTTTGATTGCTCTAAGGAGTTTATCTATGATGTTAAATATTCACCCAAACGCCTGTCTATTTTTTGGCTGGAAGCCATGGGAGTCAGTTCAGTTCCAGATCTGAATGGTAACTACGGGTCATAGTCTCTAAACCTGCTATTTTTTTTTTTTTTTTTTAAATCATTTTGAGTTTTGTTCCACATTGTTCTCCCGCTCTATCCAGGATCTCTTGCACTGATCCCTTTCTGAGGGGTTGACAGTGGTAGCCAGGGACCATCTAGTCCTTCTGGTCTAATGGTCATACAGGCTGAGGATCGTACAGTCTACTAATTCCTTGGGATAATTGTTTCCATGCATCTTTGGTTTTCTTCATTCTAAGAGAAGAACTTTTCTAGGAAGAATATTCACAAACTGCAATGAGAATCCCAAAGAAGCTGATTATCTTGAATTGGTCACAAATCCTGTCAGTATAGGTCCTCAACTTTATACACAATTATTTCTAGTTGCCTTTACATTCTTGGAATTTTATGCTTATTTGTAAAACAAGGCATTTCCTGGTTTAAGATCAAGTGGGCTCTCCAATTCTCTGACCTTCTGGGTTTCCAAAGAAAGTTGGGATGGGTTTGTTAAGTGGTGGGAGGTGTCGGGAGAGGGCCTGCCCATTAATCTTTTTTTGACTCTTGGTATTCTCCCTGTGGTATCTCTGTGGACTGTACATTGTGAAATTAGCTTTATAATTTAGACTATGAAGTCGTTTTGTTTGGGCCAGTGCTAGAGTTTCAGGGAAGGGTATATTGTATACCTCTTAGTTGCTGAAATGGGTGAAATGAAATATTTGAATTAAGAAACAAAAACAATCGTTTGTCAGATTGAATGTCTCCTACCTCTACATTCTATTGCTTTCCTCCCCTTTATTTTTCTTTGGCTCCAGTTGGATGGGGGAAGTCTGTGATGTTGAAATTTTAGTTCTTATGAACAGAGAATAATTAGGAAATTGAGGAGGAAATGAAAAAAACCCTTCTAAAAAAAGTTACTCCCGAGAGGCGGGGCAAGATGGCGGACTAGGCAGAAGGATTGCACAGACCCTCTTCAACAAAGAAAAGGGAAACCAATTAACACAGACACAGAAGAT